>NW_007258104.1:486417-500678 GCF_000164805.1 Carlito syrichta | reverse complement strand
GACCCGGTTCTTGGCGCGGGCGGAGCGTCCACGCCCGGGGGGGCGAGGCGTGAATGTACCTGGCCGGCGCGGCGCTGCCGCCAGGAGGGAGCGCCGCCCGGGAGGGTTGGGCTGGAGAGGGGGCGCTGTCACTTGAGCCCGTCCCATTACGTCCCGGATCCCTGCCTCTCCCGGCCGGGTTTGACATCGCCACTCGCGTGGAGTTAGAGCGAACACCCTGGGCTTGGGAACACCCTGGGCTTGGGAGGCTGGCGGTCCTTGCTGACCGCTCCCCGGATTGGTTTCACGTGGAGTCGTATTTCGCCTCTGGTCCTCTAGTAGCCTAAAGATAGAAGTCAGAGTCCCATAACTAGGATGTTGGGGAATTGAGATGCATTTGGAACCTTATTTGAGATGCATTTGGAACTTCCTGGTTGCACGGGAGCAGAGAGGCCACCTGATGCAGGTGGGGTTCAGAGGGTGTGAGTTCCTCGTTTTCATTCGGTTCCTTAAAGTATTGGTTTAGTAGCAGTCATTACTGGCCTGGAGATCGTTGGACAAATTACTAGGAAAACATTTTCGAAATGGGCAGTGAAGGCTACTCCTTAAAAAACTCTAATTAGAAGGTACGTTCCTATAGCTGCAAAATTAGCGACTGCTTTATTCCAGAGAAGGGCAATATGGAAACACTGATTTACTTGAAGGTGTAGGACCGAAACAGGATGCCTGGCTGTGAACCAAAAAAATCGCCGTAATTTAACATTTAAATTATTTGCAAAAGAAAGTGTGCATATACCAGGACAGAAATTCCTTATTTTCATTAGGAAAAGTAAACATGATTGAGACAGGTGTCGAAACCTGATGAATTTCCTTGTGTAATAAACTGAGAAAGATGAATGGCTTATACTCTGGCAAAGCACATTTTCTGATGATAAACATAATCATATTTAACTGAAAAGAGTTGTAGGAGGCGATGCCACCTTTTGGAATAAAGCCTCTCAGAGTTGGAGGATATTAAAGGGATCCAATTAAAAGTTTCTCCAGCCCACTGCCACCCCAGTTATGCCATTGCTTATATAAAAGCTTATACAATTTATACACTTCACTTACTCAGAACACTTGGGCCGGGTTTCAAATGAAAAACGGCAGAATGGTAGAACTTGCTAAAAAGGACATCTTTTCATCCTACAGTATAAATAAAAGATATGGTTCTCATGAATCAAAAGAAAAAAAAATCCCTAATTCTTTTCTATGATCTCTATGAGTCCCGAGTTACACAATAGTTAATTAGGGCCCTTAAGTGTTCTGAATGGACATAAAGTGCCTTGGTTGACAGCCCTATAAATATGTTCGTTTGTAACTAGGTTTTACTGGAGGCCCCAACTTTACTACACAGTTAAATTCCATACTCAAAACTGGAATGCAAAATTTATTTTTTAAAATGTGTGTATTATTTTATAACCTAAGAAGGCTATGGATAGTTCTCTTCCTTCAGCTTTGGAAGGCTAAAAATAATCTTCTTTTAAAGTTACTGTTCATTAAACAAACTCTCTTGGTTTAGAGTATTCATTATACCTAGTAATCAAAATATATATATATAGCACAGTCAAGGCCCTCTCTGTGTACATGTTGTAGAAGCCTAAATAAGTCTCCAGGATGACTTTATGAATACTCTGTCCTGTGTTTTAAAACAAACTTTTTACAGTTAAACCTTAAAATTTGGCATCACCATAGTATCGTGGTTTTTCTGCCCCCTCCAAAATCAAATATGCTACAGTTAAGAAGAAAACAACTCTTAAACATCACTATTGAATGTCCACTCTGTGCTAGTCGATTTTCTACTTTCTCTCATGTGTCACGTCATTTGATTAGAAAGTCCTTAATCATAAAAGGGGAATCCAAAAGCAAGTATATTGCTATAACTTATGTTATACAAAGGCCAAAATAGGAATAGCACTTTCCCTATTCTCACTAAAGAGTTCGCTTTTTTTTTTTTTTGTCTCCATTCTCCGCACCACGACATGTCCATTCCTGTACATCCTGTATCGTGTTCAGGGCAAATCTAATTCCAAGTATTTTGTGGTGACTAGAGAAGTAAGGAAGTAGTCATTCCATGTGAGAAGTATCACTTATTTTATTGGTGATTTGTGTGTAAAGCGTTACTGAAATAGAAACCCCCTGAATATTAAGAATAATTTAGTACCATACTCATGAAAATCCAAGTTTAGGTGCCCCACATTTTTTGTGCAAATTCTGATCTGCTGTACTTTGTTTTTTCACCTGTCAAAAAACTACTGAAAATATCTGGAAAGACACAGTGTTTTGCTAACGAGATACATACTTGCACAAACCCATTGGTAAGACATAAACTTAAGTTTGGCATAATGCAGTGCAAATTTGACTGAAACTCTTTCTGTACTGGATGCCTTCCACTACAAGACCGTGTAGTTAAAACGGCTAGATCTAAAAAATTAGCTCCCAAATGAACACAATTTAAAACATAACTGGTAAAAATAATTTTTACACTTGTGAAATATGCAGTTATATTTTGGGAATCAAGAATAATTAGAACTTTATTTGAGCAGCAGGGAGAAGTTGGAACCCACCTGCTTTATAAAGAAATAGGCCCTTTTTTTCTAGGTTCATTGAGTAAACTAAACCTATTTTAAATTTCAGATGAAATGCTAACAGTTTGGCTGTAAATTGGTTTCTAGCAATTCTGTGGAGGAATTCTTTTATATACTGTGATTTAACAAAATGGGAGAGGAATTTGGCCAATGCTTCCCCCCACCCCATTCTCTAGTTGACAGTTAAGCAGAGACTTAAACTTTCTAATTATTGCTGTTGCCTTAAACAGCTTGGATTTTCAAGCAATGCTTCTTTGGAAATTCTAAATACTGCTCTAGTCTTATTTTTGGAAATATCAGTTTAGGAAATGAGCTGTTAATGTTCCGTCAGTGTTAAACATTTACCAAGATAGGACAGTTGTGTTTTAAAAGCACTTACTAATATCAACCAGCATCTCTGCAAATTGTTCTAGCAAAATTAACTTGTCATTAAGTAGCAAAGTTATAAGGATATGATTATAGCATTTATTTAATCAAACAAGATATTACAAATACGGTGGTTTGTTTTAGTGTGTGCAAGTCAGATTGCATAACTTTCATACTAGAATTTAAGTATTATCTGTATAGACAAAGTAAAAGTCAAAGTTGAAATTTCCTAATTCCCTTTCCTGTTGAGGTAGTGGTATCTGGAAATGACTAGTATTCATAGGGAGCTTCTTCACCTTACCCTCTTGGGTTAATCCTTTTGAGAAAGGTGTGGGCCACTCACCTCCTCAGAAGTGCATAGATGTCAGGTTAAGTCAACCCAAAATGTGGCATTCAAAGTACCAGACCCCCTTAGCATTTCATTGTTGCCCTGCTATTGTGTCTATATGAGGTAAATATGTCAGAATGAACAGAAACTGAAGGGAATCTGGAAATCGGTCAAAATTTTGATTTGGGAATCATATGGTTTAACTTTTAAGTGCAATGAGATAATCAGCCCTTGTTAACACAGTGATATAAAATCACTAGCATTATTTCTCTGTTTTTTTTTAAATAAGTAGGCCAAACATGCTAGCTTAAACTGTAATCCCAGCCTTTGGGAGGCCAAGATGAGAGAATCACTTGAGGTCAGGAGTTCAAGACCATCCTGGGGCAACATGGTGTGTCCCCCATCTCTATAAAAAAAATACAAACAAAAAAATCAGCCAGGTGTAGTGGCTCATGTCTATAGTCCTAGCTACTGAGGAAACTAAGGCAAGAGGATGGCTTGAGTCCAGGAGCTTGAGGCTGCAGTAAGCTATGATCACACCACTGCACTGCAACCTGGATGACAGTGAGACCCTGTCTCTAAAAAAATAAGTAATAAATGTATGCCTTGCAGTAGAACCTGTGTGTGGCAATATAAAATGCAAAGTGACTGCAGGGTACATCTATATAATCAAAAATGGAAGGGGGTCAAGACAGACTAATCATGATTTATTTTCTATGACATTGTGAATTGTTATGAATAACACAGAAGTAATTACATTCTTTAATTTCTAGATCGCTTCTTTTGAGAGATACTATAATTTAAAATTGGCCTTTAATTAAAGGAAATTGGCCTCGATTTTGAAAAGAAACTTCTAAATTCTCTAACATCCATTTCCTACTAAGATTATTTTAAAACTTGCACCAGGATTTTTTTTTAAATCTTTGCTTACTTATTTAGTAGAAAAAAACTTACTGAAAAAGATGCTTTAGATTAGAGATAGTTCTGTTTCCAAAAAGGCACAATTTTTGTTGAAAGAGTGATCTGGTATCAACAGAGTTCTGATGGACACTGTCAAATACATCTTTGCTCTGAGATGAAGTCCAAAATGTTAAGAGCGGAAGTTTCATCTGGCCTTGTCTCCGTTTTTCCAAAGGTAAAGGGTATTCTCTTTTTAGCCACGATAGCTGTTCACTATGAAGAATCATCAAACATTCCCAGTCCACAAATGCAAATACCCACAGCCCACAAGATACAAAAGCCATGCATTTGAGAATTTTGTGCTTTCTTATGAAGCAGTTCCTGCCCTGAGAGTACTTCTAGTCTGTGATGTGACTCACAGTACAGTGACAAAGGCTAGGGAAATTCATATAGAGAATGCAGAGATTTGGCAAGTAACATGGCACAAAGCTTGACCTTTTCACATGGAAGCACACAAATGTTAAATTGATCATTTTTTCATAATGGGTTACTATATTCAGGATATATATCATATTTGGCAAGTCACTCAGCACAGAAGTTCACCCAAATCTAGATGATAATCCTAAATAGTAAACCATTTTCCCTATGCTATAAAAAGAAATACTGAATGTAGTAGAAAATTTAAGACTTTTGTTTGATGACGGGTGTCCCAAGGAATGAGGTCACTGATTAACAATCTTAAGTGTCTGTGCTTGCTGGATTGTCAAACTGACATAGACCTAAAAGTCATTGTTTAGAGTTTTCAGTTTAATTAGTAAGATTAAAATAAAATGCACAAGTAGATTCATTTCATCTTCTACTGCTGCGATGCCTCCCTAGGAACGATTTTTGATGTGTTACTTTGGGGGCGGGGGGAGGATGTTGTTTCCCTAACCGCCGCTCATGTTGCCTTAGAAAATAGTCGTTTTCCACTGAAATGCTTGTGTACATTTTTAAATGAAAAGCAAAAGCCATCAGACCACTGGAAAATTCTGTCCAGTCACGTCAAGGCCTTAGACCCAGAATGACAGGGCGAGGAGTCACGAGCGGATGCCAAGTATCCCCTGCCTTCGACCGCTGCGTGGCGTGGGGTCCCGGGCCCGCGCGGACCGCTGCCGGCGCGCGCAGCGGCTCCCGCCCCGACTTCCGCCCCGACTCACGCCGTGTTTTCTCGCGGTCTCTCCCAGGCACCTACCAGGGCCAGTGGGCCGGAGGCATGCGGCACGGCTACGGCGTGCGCCAGAGCGTGCCCTACGGCATGGCCACGGTGATCCGCTCGCCGCTGCGCACCTCGCTGGCCTCGCTGCGCAGCGAGCAGAGCAACGGCAGCGTGCTCCACGACGCCGCGGCCGCCGCCGACAGCCCGGCCGGCACCCGCGGCGGCTTCGTGCTCAACTTCCAGGCCGACGCCGAGCTCGCGGGCAAGAAGAAGGGCGGCCTCTTCCGGAGGGGCTCCCTCCTCGGCAGCATGAAGCTCCGCAAGTCCGAATCCAAGTCCTCCATCTCCAGCAAGCGCAGCTCGGTCCGCAGCGACGCGGCCATGAGCCGAATCAGCTCCAGCGACGCCAACTCCACGCTCAGCTTCGGCGACGTGGATTGCGATTGTTGCCCCGTGGAAGACCACGTGGACGCCACCACCACGGAGAGCTACATGGGCGAGTGGAAGAACGACAAGCGCAACGGCTTCGGCGTCAGCGAGCGCTCCAACGGCATGAAGTACGAAGGCGAGTGGGCGAACAACAAGCGGCACGGGTACGGCTGCACCGTGTTCCCTGACGGCTCCAAGGAAGAGGGAAAATACAAAAATAATATTCTGGTCCGTGGGATAAGGAAGCAGCTTATACCAATACGAAACACAAAAACTAGGGAGAAGGTGGACCGAGCCATCGAAGGCGCGCAGAGGGCGGCCGCCATGGCGAGAACCAAAGTGGAAATTGCGAATTCGAGGTATGTATATGCCGGCCGGCTGGTCTCGCCGGGTCGGGCAGATTATGTTCGTCTGTCTGCTGGTGACGTCCCCAGATGGGTTTTCCCACCGCCCCCAAAAATCCAAGATGAAAAATGATTTAAGTCCAGTAGAATTAGAGCCGGAAATGTGCCTACCTTGTTCTGAAACTTTCTGCCATCGAGAAATGTTGAAGGCACATTGAGCTTCCCTTCCGGTTCTGAATTACGTCTCTCATGTTTAACGGCATAATTGAGTTCACTCAGACCCTGTGCCCATCTCCCTGAACTGGAAAGGTTACTTTATTTTTTTAGGACTTCTGAAATACTGCTGCTGAGAGCACTGTTTTGTGTGCCAGAAAGGAAATATTAATCCCTGTGAAAGCATACCTGGTACAGATGTATACCTTCATTCTACTATTTAAGTCGGAGAGGTGTACAATTCCCCCTATGAAATTATCCTAATTTGTAAATTTCGGATTTTGCTTATTGAAGCCTCACAGGTGAAACTGGCTTTAAGACAGCCACCAAGATGCAGCTATGGGAAAAGCGGAAAGTTACATGACGAACTCTAGCGTGCTTTGTTTAAAACAGCAGAGCTCATCTGCATGGGAAAGGCAAAGAGGCTAAGGCCTGCAAGAATGGCCACATTCTATGCAGGAGAGATTAGATCACTGGTGTATTAAAAGGAAAGGGATGGGGGGAACCTGACATGGACAGATGGGACTCTCAGTGTGCCAAGGCTGGAAGAAAGAAGAGCAGTAGAGAAGGACTGGAGTGAGTAGGAGAAAGCCAGTGAATAATAGATTGACAAGTGGGGTGGGTGTGGGCACAAAAAGGCTGTGTGCTGGAAGTTTCACCATTAATAGCTGGTTTCAGGGAGCCAGGGAGAGGGATGGAGAAGTCTACTGGGAATAGAATTCTCTTAGGGAGGGATGTCATAGGTTAGACAAAACAGAAGAGGGGGTGGAAAATCTTGTTTGGGGTCTTATTTAAGTGAGTACTGACTGGCGGTTGTTTTGTGTGGCTTGAGGCATAAATTTAGCATAGAATATTAAAAATCCTGTTCCTGCTTCAGTTGTACTCTTCCACAGAAGTAAACCTCTTTTTGAAACCACAAAATGCTAGCTTATCTTCAGGTTTTTGTTCTTAGCATTGAATTAATGAGTCCTGCCTTTTTTAGTTGAGCCATATGAAGTTTCCAATATTTGAACTTTTAATGTACCCCAAAAAATGGCATTTTCATATGGTTCAACTTATGAACTTATGAACCATACTTACAGCTTCCAGAGGTTTTTTTCTAATGCCCCTATTTTTAAAAGGGCTATTAAATAAAAGAAGTTGCATTTTCTTTGCATTATTTTAAGATATATATTACATTAAAAGTCCCTGAGGTTTTTATCTTTGTCCCAAATTAATCCTCTTTCAAAGTTAATATTTTTTGTTATCAGCACAAACTTGAAGGGTCATGAAGAGTCTCTCTCTCTCTCTCTCTCTCTCTCTCTCTCTCTCTCTCATATCTTCTCTGCTGTGCTGCTTTTATTTTAGATCATAGTTTTCTCAGATCCCCAAGCATTGGATCTACTTTGCCTTTCAATTTGCTTGTAGATCGGATACTCAGCACATCTAATCTTGCTGGCTTACTTTTAGAGCTAGTGATAGGCCCTAGCCTCTAATATTAAATGCATGCTTGAATTCTTTCATTTTATTTTCACCATACAACTTAGTGATATACTAGTGGCAGTTCAGTCTTGGCAGATGAGAAATACACCTGTGTGGAACACTTTAACAAATGGTATTCTAATCATTGACTTTTATGATCAGTTTACATTGGAGGAATCTACATTACAGAAGGCGACTAATGGTACAAAGAATGTCTCTGATTATATGAGTATCATAAAACTCTTACACAAGTCCTAGCCATGCTCTTTCTGTTAAAAGTCTTTTGGGGGTAGTATTTCGTAGTTTGGGAATACTGTGTTATATAGTTATAGTTATAATCAAGAAATCTGTGGGTTAAGACCTTATAGGTTTGGCCAAATAATTACTTCATACTGATTTCACTTTAGCTATTTACAAAATGCTCAATCCATTGTATTAAGTGAAATAACCCAGTCATAGAAAAACAAATACTTCATGATCCCACTTAGATAAGGTATCTAAAATGGTCAAACTCAGAAACAGAGAGTGAAATGGTAATTGCCAGGGTATAGAGGAAGGAGGAAATGGGAGTTGCTGTTCAACAGGTATAAAGTTTCAGTTATGCAAGATGAGCAAGTTCTAGAGATTTGTGATACATGATGCCTATAGTTACAATGTTATACATTTAAAAATTTGTTAAGAGGGTATGTCTCCTGTTAAATGAGGCTACACAATAGGAAAATTCTGTTAGGATGACATAGTAGACAACTTAAAATAAAAACATTCAATTAACCTTTTATATTTTTCTTGCTTTTCCTGTTTTCATGGTCCCCCCCCACACACACACAGATTCCTTGCTATAATGAGTACTTTAGATGTAGAGCTTTGCAACTTATTTTTGGGAAAAGTTGTAGCTGAAGGACTGACATTCTCTTTATAACAGCTCTGAGTTTAGGGTTTTAAAATCTTTTACAAACTAAAAAATAAAGAGAAGAAAAAATTCTCTTAAGCTTTGAAGATTGCTGCTTAGAGAAAAGGACTTTTAGGTTCATAATTGTCTTAAATTGTGGCTCTTTGTAATGCCTGATTATCTGCACTGTTTTCCTGAACCCTCTACAGTTGCTGTTATTATTGTATTTGTTTTTAAAAATATTGAACATTTAAGAACATAAAGTGATACTCCTCCTCCCCACCCAGTCCAGTAATAGTAGAATAAAAGCTAGAAACTGAGACTCCACGCAGCTGCTGCTGTCAAAATCACTAGTTTACCATTAGCAACAAAGGGAGATGATTAATTAATAGTTATCAATGATCCCATTTGTCCACCCAGGTGGCATTAATCACTGTTCTATCTCTGTTATTTCTTATGCTTTAAAGACTTGTTTCTTAAGTTCCAGGGAAATGGACCTGCCTTTGTGCCATCACCCTATTTTATCTTGAGTTAGGTCTAAGAGAAAATAATTGTATCTCCAGTGATATCTCCAGGAGACACAGAACCTATCAGTTTTGGCACAAAGATTCAAGAAAACATGGTAGATCTGGGAACTTTTGCATTGCTTTTCTGAAGAGGGAGTGGTATTGCCTCCTAGTAAAAACACAGGAGGCTTATTTCAGAAGGCTTATTATGGACCTCTGTGTAATTCTGATAAGTCAGGGATGATTGGTATAGCATAACAGTTAGTATATAGTTAAGTACAACATAATAGTTACAGAATCCATAGATAGTACAATAGCAGGTTAGCACATAAAGAGTCAAGACCATAAGGGATGTTAATAGTTTACTGACTCCTAGAACTTTTTTCGGTTTCTGTTGTAATAAAAAAAAGAACTATGTTTCTAAGATTTAACAAAATTGTGTTTCCTTTTTGCCTTGGTCCTGAGAGTAAAAATCTCAACCTTATTTTCTTTAAAGAGTGTTCAAGAGGTTGGAGAGCAACTCTGAATATTTCAAAAAGTAAGCATATGTAGCAGTTACCCAGGCTGCTCCATGACAGTGGCTAAGTACCATCTTTAGTCCTGGGATCCCAGGTGCCCTACTATGTAACTGAAGACACGACACTGAGAGACAGATACTGGGTCTGGAGATACTGAGCCAGTTTCTAAGCCCAGACCCCATGGTCTTTCCTTCATCCATGTTTATCTTGGTAATAACTTGACCAGTCAGACTCTCTTTTGAGTCATGGAGTGCTGTTTAGATCCTCATAACTAGAATAGGTCCTCCAATGTGCTGAATTTACCTTCTAGAAAAATGTAATAGCCAGACTGTTTTGGTAGAGAACGCTAAAGGCCCCAAATCTCAAATCCAGAAGGGTCACGAGAGAGTATCTAGTCCAAGTTCCTCATAGTCAGAGGTGGAGACTGAGGTTCTCCCCAGGATCCCACTGTCCCTTTTGTTTCCATTCTTTCTTAGGTGCTCAGTTCTAACTCCCTTAGCTCTTGCCTCCAGTAATTCCTTCAGCCTCCTTCTGTCATTTCAGTTATATTTTTCATTTGGTTCATTTATACTCCATCAACTCAATAATTCATTAAATGAGATGTTCAAGGAAGTTACTGCTCCTTAAGAAAAGTATTTTAAGGAAGGTTCTTAAGGTAAGGCATTTGGTTGAGAGAGCCAATAAGACATGCTTCTTACAGAACCCCACTTCCATGGAAATGAATAGGTCATTTAGGAAAGCATGTGGACAAAAGCAGAGCTTGGTATGATCTGAGCCTGAGAACAATTACCGTGCGAGAGGATGAAAGGTATGGTGGGAAGGATGGGAGAGAACTGGCTTCAAGTGACTGAGAACCAACCGCAAGCATTTGCTTGGAGTAGCTTTGATGTGTTGACAGATGAGAAGAAAACCTATAAAGTGAGCAGGTTGGTGAGTTAGTAGTAGCTGTTCCATTCTGCAGACTGACTGATGGACTGACGGTGGCCAGCCTCAACTGAAGCTGGTGAAGTTCACCTGTGTTTTGCTGGGCAGGCTCCCAGTACTACCCTGAAATGCCAGTGCTGGGGACGGGCCAGCCAGTTGTGTGGGACTGTGCTACTGTTGCCAACATCTCCCTGACCAAGTAGTGCCACTTCAGGTGATAACAGCAACACCTAGACAGGTAATGTTAGGAAGGAGTCCTCCTCTGCTCCCTGCCCAGCATAGAGCTGGTGGTTGAATTTTATGTTTGTCTATTTGGGCCTTAAATACAAAAATGATGTATACTTTTCCTTGTATGAATTTTGAAAACTACTTTTAAATATATATACAATGGTTTTATACCGCTTTTAAATATATATACAGTAGTTTTATACCACTCTCTCCTGTCCTCTGTACTCAGAATGGTTCAGCCATGCCAGCTTTCTTTCTGTTAGGAGGAAAGTCTTGGCTCATCTCTTCCTCTGCCTGGCTCCTCAGGCTCGGTGTCTCTCTCAGGTTTTAGTAGAAAGTCTCTCTTCATGGAAGGTTTCCCTAACTTTGTTCTCTCCCACCCCACTTCTATCACCTTCAATCTAAAATTCCCCCATTAGTATAAATTATCGTTGTATTTCAGAATATTTCGTAAATATCTGTCTCTCCAACTGTATTGGGAAAGATGGACCGACACTGAATCCAGCTTTGCTCACTTTTGTACACCCAGCAGTGACTTGAATCAGGACATGTTAGTTAGTACTCTAGTAAGATTTGATGAATGAGTAAACTAAGTTCTCACGACTTCGGATATTAACACTGCCAGTGCTTCTAATTTTGTTTTGCAGGGTGTATATAAACCAGTTTTAAGGACAGAACTTAGCTCTAATAATTCATTATGCTATAATCTGAGAGTAGTCAAGGAAGTGCAGAAAAAGGAAAAGTGTGTTCTGCAGGTGTTCTTTTCCTTAATTAAGTCAACATCATTGCAAGGTGTGGTCAGGGAATAAGAGCTTCAGGTTAAGCCAAACTGTTACCTCCATTTTTCATAGGTATTGAGGTGGTCATGGTTTTATGTGAGGGATCCCCTTAACAGATACGGGAGCTCTAGGAAGTCAGCTTACAATAACCATAATTACATTGGCTCAGTGACTCTTGTCCTGCCACTTTTTTGATCGTTGTCCTTAGGCTCAAATAATATTATTTAACTTAACTCATAAAGTTGACTAGGATAGATAGAACTTAACAAGATTGCTTGACTTGACTCACACTTCACTTATTAGTAATTAAAACCCAAAGTTAATCGTGAGTCAGTGCACATTATGAATCTAGATTACACTGACTACTACCAATTTGAGGAAAAAGCTGATTCTCTGCCAAGATATTATGATGAGCCAGGGCTTTGAAATTCTTAAATTCTGTTGGACAAAAGGATTTCCTTTCTCTTTTGCAAATAAAAATTAATAGTTTATATATTATCTTTATTTCTTTTCTATAATGACAGTGGTAATACTATATTTTTAAAAATAATTTTAGATTACCTTTTCCATGGATTTTTTTAGTTTCTTCTGCTGGAGTGCTGGTTACTTTTCAGTTATTAGTGTAAGTGATTTTTGCAGAAAGATGAAATTCTTCTGATGCCTTGTAAGTCATTTTAATGAAGTTGTTAAACAGATAAAGAAATATTAGGGGGAAATCGCCTAAGCTAAGAATAGCATTTACAGCTCAGAAGAGAATTAGTTCCAATGCCTGTGTTCTTTCACATCTGCACCTTAACAGCTTGTAACCTTACCAGCTGTGGTAACCAGTGCTTCTAAGAATGAATTGCAGAGGCTTGGCTAAAACACCCAGACTCTGAGGCCCAGAAAATTACCATGAATAGGGACTGATGTTTGCTTCACCCTTCAGGCAAGGTTGTTTTGAGGATTGAATGAGAGACTGGGTATCACAGGACTTTGTAAACTACAAATCACACATACAGTTGATGCTCAGGAAAATGTTCCCATCCTAGAAATACCCATTTCACAAGTGAAAGTTGATAGAAAACCAAGAAGCCAAACTAGGACAGAGGCAAAGATGGAGTGAGGAAGGAAAGGTAAAGGGAAGGAAGGATTGGGAAACAGAAATGGAAGTAAGCAAACGGTAAGGAGCTAAATTTGCCAAACTTGATCACTGTGTACAGACATGAGCATGTATCAAAACTCAGCCCATTTTCAGCATCACATCTGTGGCAATTTTATTTCTTAAGACTGAAAGAAAGTAAGCAAGGTAATGACATATGTCTTTATGTCAAGCCATGCCAGGGTAAAATTCTGAAGACGGTACAGGATAATAAAGATTTTACCCCCTTTGTATTGTTTAAGTATGTTAGTATAGATAATCATCATCCTTTTATATTCTATGTTATTATCCTTTATATAATAATTTTTGTATTCAAATTTTCAAATACATGTTTCTCTTCTTTGCCAAAGAATGCTCATTTCCCACTGGAGACAGTGAGTTGCCTGCTTTAACTTCTTCATATTTTTCTCTGGATTGTTCAAATAAAGACGTGCTTTTCCATATAAGGGGGCCCAGGAACAGTCACTGAGAATTCTCTCTGTGTGGGTGTGCGGAGGGAGTTGCTGAAACCCGAAAGATTACCTGGGCACCAGCTCTGTCCTGCCACCAAACAAGGGGTTAGGCTTGGATATAATAGCACTGAGAGGTGTAACTTGGTAGCACAGAGAAACTCTTGGGCAGAACCTGTCCTTCAGCTCTGATGTTAGATCACTCACCATGCAACAAGTCACTGCGCACAGCATGGGAACACATTGTATTATGACAACCTGATAAAACCTCTTTAGGCGATCTTGTTTCTAAAGGTCTTTCTTTTTGTTTGTTTGTTTTTTTGAGTTGGAGTCTCACTCTGTCACCCAGACTGGAGTGCAGTGCCCGCTCCCGGCCACCGCAGCCTCGCCTGCTGGGCTCCGGCGATCCTTCCGCCTCAGCCTTCTGAGTAGCCAGAATTACAGGCATGCACTACCACGCCCGGCTGATTTTTTGATTTATTGTAGAGATGAGGTCTTGCTGCCCAGGCAGGTCTCGAACCCGCGGGCTCAGGCAATTCGCTCACCTCAGCCTCCCAAAGGCGCAGGATTACAGGCTGAGCCACTGAGCCCGGCTAAAGGTCTTTCTTTAAAAAAAAAAAAAAAAAAAAAAACTCTTCATTCAGCCCTCCCAAATCGAGGCCCATTCAGAAACTTGGAGGCATTGAGGTGGGCGTGTGTTTTAATGCCTAACAAGTAGGTTCGAGTAAATATATATTTAATTAAAGTTAACCTTAGGCCATAATAAATGGGAGGATCACCCAGTTATCCAGATGTTTAGGCCCTTAAAAAACATGCTTTTAAAGACTTGGCTCGTGTAGCATGGCCCTCTACTTTAAACGGGAGGAGGGCAAGGAGAAGATGCTGCCTATAGTGTAAATGGGATACAAGACAATATTCAATTCTGCTGAGATTTACTTAGTGAAAACTGGAGCTGAAAACTGGGGGGGGGGGCAGCAAAATG
>NW_007258104.1:426892-486397 GCF_000164805.1 Carlito syrichta | reverse complement strand
AATGCCTAGGGTGATCATAAACCAGGTTTTGGGGGGCACATGTTGACGCCGTTTGAACTGTGGAAATCTGAGCTTACTTAGATAGTACAAATTTCAACAGATCCCATTTCATGTAGCTCTGAATTCTGATGCTTTCCTGATAGTATAAATAGGAAGAATTAAAGCAGCAGTTTTTTTCTAGTATAGCTTCATTTGTAATGAAAGCCACCCTACTATTATGTTTTCTGGAAAGCACCACAAAATGTGATTGCTTTCCTTTTCTATCTGATGTGCTCCATGTACATCTCGGCTTTGACCTGGAGAAGCTCTGTTTTTAGTCAGGCGACAGAGTGCTGGGTGCCCGCTGCCGTAGCTGGTGGACTCCTCCAAGCAGCAGCTGCCAGGCAGCCGGAGCACCCCACTCACAACTTTCCATTATGGATTAAGCTGACTCTGCCAATCTCGCTTTACTCAAGACACCAAACTGGACGCTTGCAAGACTAGTGCCTTGCAAATCTTTGAGATGCTTTTCTTATTATAGATGAAATATGAACATTGTGTTTAGGAACAGGATCCAACAAATACCAAAGGTATTTATGTAAGTCATTCAGCTTTGGTACGACCGCCTCTTGAGAAGAAAATCAAATCAGCTTTTAATAATTTTGCCCTTCTGTTTTAGTTGGTGTTTCACATTTATTCGTGTAATATACTAACTTCAAAATAAGCTCCTTTCACAGAAATTTAATTAATAGGTAGGGAATCAAGATTGCCTTCAAAATAGTACCACTCTTTGAAGTCAGTCTTCTTAGATTTCCATGCGTGCCAATAAAAAGTTATTGAAGCCAACTAAAATACATTAATTCACTTTCTAGCACTTTAAAAACAATAGATTATATCACACATTAACAAATAGTTTTATTTTTTGTTGAATTTTTGTTAACTTTTAAATGAATTTAAAATTGTGAATTTCACTGTATCGAGTCAATTGAATTTTGATCTCACTTGGTCTAGAAGTCCCCATCTGTTTACATTTTTTACATTGGGGTGGGAGCTTTTTTTAAATTAGTATTTTGAGATTTCATGCTTTTATTTCCATCTATTCGGGAAGGGTTTGAGATACATGTGGGAAGTCTATTAGTCAAAACGTGTTGAGGAGGTATCCCACAGAAGCCACCTATTTAGGGTTCAAGGGTGAGAATAGAGGCCACTGTTCCCCACCCCCCTCCTATTCAGCCCAGTGATTTGAAAATCATTTGAGCTGTGGACTGATAGATGACTTTGTAAAGACACAGATGCCCTGGAAGAGGTGGTACCTTTATCTCTTATCTGTCATCAGTGAGCATGCTAGTTAACACTTTGGTGTGGATTCACAGAAAAGACAAATGGTGGCCCAGCCCACTTTACGAGGTTTAGTTCTTAGTGAAATATGAATTTCAACCATTCTTAGTTACATTAAATCAATTGCTTACCATGGAAATGTTAAACTATTATTAAGATCCAGTCCTTTCTGTCATGGAGTCTGGCTGGGACAGATGAAAATGCAGTTCCCTTAGGATAATCCACACCTTACTTAGGGAGCACATGGGAGGGGCCTGATCATAGCCTGGGCTCCAGGCAGGGTTCTGCAGGTGTCATCCAGGATGAGAACCAAAGACTGTATGGGTATTTTCCAGAAGATAGAGAAGGGGACAAAGGACGGTGGCCTGTGTGTGTGCCTTTGGGTACAGCAAAATGGGTGATGTGACTGGAAAAGAGAGTGTCAGGTGGGAGATACTGAGAGATGAGCAGGCACTCTTGGACCTATAAGGGGGAGTTTGGACATTGTCCTGGCCTTGGAAGAAAGCCTTGGGTAAGTCTTGAAAGAGTCATGTCCTCGTATTTGGAAAGATTACTCTGGGCACAGGTGATACAGGGATTGGGGAGAGTAAAGAACAGTAAAACTGGAGACAGATTAAATAGTTGTCTTCTAACTAGTCTAGGTAAGAGTTGGGCTAAGCAGTGGGCATGGAGGTGAAAGGAAGTGAATGTTGTGTGGGTGAGAGCCTCCCACGCAAACTCAGTAGGTCTTGTATCTGGTTGTATAAGTGTGGTAAATCCAGGGAAGGAAGAGGCAGAGCAGCTCCTGAGTTCTTGACTTGGCCAACTGTATGAATGGTGGTCCTGTTTACTCAGAAAGATACCAGATGGGAAGGGGCAGACATAGGAAGATGAGTTTGGATTTTTGACTTCTTGAATTTCAAGCTGCCAGCCCAAAAAATAACAGGGGAAATGGGCCTGGGACTCAGAGATATCTGCACTGTGTTTGCAGAGTTCAGATCCAGAAAGACTTCTGTGAGACATACAGAGATAGAGGAATTTTTTGTATGTGCTACCAAACCTAGCTCTTTTTAAGAAGTACAAGTAAGGCAATTCTCACATTAAATGACTAGGAATTTGTTGCCTTATGACAAGGCGATTCAGGTATCCAAATATCTATTCTTGCATCTGTGAAATTATGCTTTCTAAGATTTGTGCTCAAGGGACCTATCCAGTGAGCAAGATCTATTGGACTGGTTTGTTTCTTTTTTCTTGGCAACATACTGGAACAAAATATCACTCTTAAGAATTATTATACTAAAGAACATCATTTGGCAAACATTTATTTCATGCCAGCTCTGTCCAACCACAGCACTAGGCTCTGGAATATAGAGATGAATAAGAAACAAAACCTGTCATTAAAAGTAAATACAGAGCCAGGCACGGTGGCTCAAGCCTGTAATCCCAGCACTTTGGGAGGCCCAGGTGAGAGGATTGCCTGAGCTCAGGATTGCGAAACCAGCCTGGGCAATTTGGTGAGACCTCGTCTCTACAACAAATCAAAAAATAAGCTGGGCATGGCAGCATGCACCTATAGTTACAGCTACTTGGAAGGCTGAGGCAGAAGGATCACCTGAGCCCATCAGGTCGAGGCTGCAGTGGCCGTGAGCGTGCCACTGCACTCCAGCCTAGGCAACAGAGTGAGGCTCCAACTCAAAAGTAAAAAAAGCAAATATGCTGCTGGGTTCGCAGCATTCTTGTGCAGCTGGCAAGTCCTGTGGGGCTACAGGTTGGAGGGACCCACAGAGAAGAACCTGAGCCAGCCTAAGTGAACTCGTTACAGGCACTTCCCTGGGGCTTTTTGCACAAGCAGTGCTCTTTGAATGCCTTCGCCCCAGGACCTCCTCTTTAGCCATGTTAGACATTTGTGATTACACTCAAGTCCCATAGCAGGCGTGGACTACACTAAGAAACCTAACAAAAATGTCTCTTCAGAAATGCAATTTTAATCCTTGATAATAGGAATGCTATCAATAGGACATACAAAGCATACATATGATTTTATGATGCAAAAGGAAAAATGACTAGTGGTTTCTTTAAAAAACTTAGAAAGTTAGGTTATTTCTGCATAGAGTTTATAAATTGCAATTTGGGGTGGTAGTGGAATCTTATTAGCAGTATTTAGATACAGAGACATCAAAGTTAGCTGTTGCAGTAAATTTTTGTTTTTGAGTCAGGGTCTCACTTTGTCACACAGGCACTGGAGTACAGTGGCACAATCATGGCTCACTGTAGCCTCGAACTCCTGGGCTCAAGTAATCCTCTCACCTCAGCCTGCCGAGTAGTTGGGACTGCAGGCATGTGCCACCATGCACAGCTAATTTTTTTGTAGAGATAAGATCTCGCTATGTTGCCTAGTCTGGTCTTAAACTCCTGGGCTCAAGCAGTTTTCCCCACTAGGCCTCTCAAAGTGCTGGGATTACAGGCATGAGACACCACACCAGACTGTAAAATAATGTTTTGATAGTGTTTCCAGATAAGGAAAAATGTGTAGATACTGATAAACTTTTCCCCCAAGTGTATTATGCACTAGTGCACCTGCCCCCTCCCTGTCGGTCTAAGGATAGTAACTTAGGTGATACGTTTTAGCCACATAACAAGCAGAGCTAACAGGTCTTGAGTGGTTACCTGGTATGTGAACTTGGCATCAGTCATCTCTTCTAGTCCCCATGGCAACCCTGTGAGTTGGTAGGAAACCGAGGCATAGGTCACAAAGCAAATACACAACAGATCCAGAGAGACTCCTAGGCAGCATGATATCAGAGCCCAAGCCCTTCATCTCTTGGGTTCTGAGAATCAGGGTAAGAATTTCTTTTGTACCCATGTGCTCTGAGGCTCGTAAAAGAAGAGCTGTCTGTGAGCAGAATTATGTAGTCATAAACTTCACCTTGCCACTGTTTCATTTAACAAATATTGTTCACTCGACAGCCACAAGTCTTGCAGGCCAGACAAACATAGACAATGGCAGTGTAATATGATATGTTCTATGAAAAAAAAAGTGGCAAAAATGCAAAAGAGGGAAGAACTTGTGGGGCATAAAAATGAGGCTAAGCCTGCATCATGAAAAATGAGTGCAGGTTAGGCAGATGGTGACAAGGGTGGAGAAGATCCTGAGTGAAGATTCAGTGGAATAATTGTGTAGTGTGAGTTCCTGCAAGCAGTTGGATGGTGGAGGAACACTTCCCCAGACATGATCCGTCCACCGCCTGCAGAAGATCACACAGGTGCTTAAAATTCCCTAGTTCTCCATCCAATACTGAATTAACGTTTCTTTGAATGAGGCCCAGAAGCTTGCATTACAAACTTCCCAAGTTATTTGTGGGCACACTACAGTTTGGTAAATGGAGGTGGGATATGATAGGAAACAAGACTGCATTTTCTAGTCTTGACTTTGGGGAGTCTTCAAAGACATTTGACTATCCGCCTTTGAGATAGATGATCTGACTGCTTCATAGAGGAGAGATTTAAGTGGGGCCAACTCTGGTGACCGGTCGGTGGAGGCAGTAATAAAGACCCAGGTTGAGAGCAGGGGTGGCAGAGACACAAGGGATAAAATGAGCAGGACTTGATGACGTGGAAGAAGTGGGTGAGGAACAAGGCAAGCCCAAGGTGTTGTGTGGCTGTTATTCTCTTGCTCCTGTTAAGATTACTGAAGAGGTTCATTCCTCCCCGGTATATAAGGAATTTTTTTTTCAAATATATGGTCTATCCTATCAATAAAATAGGAATGAAGAAGTGGAAAACTAGACCAGATTGTCACAGAAAACTTAAGTGTGCTTCTCCTGTGCCATGTGAATTTCTTTCCTTTTGCTTGTTTTTGAACCTGACTTCACATAATACCAGCAATGTTTCTTTTTTTTTTTTTTTTTTTGAGTTGGAGTCTTACTCTGTCACCCAGACTGGAGTGCAGTGACCGCTCCCGGCCACCACAGCCTCAACCTGCTGGGCTCCAACGATCCTTCCGCCTCAGCCTTCCAAGTAGCTGGAACTGCAGGCGCGTGCTACCATACCTGGCTCATTTTGATTTATTGTAGAGATGAAGTCTCACCAAGTTGCCCAGGCGGGTCTCGAACCCGCGGGCTCAGGCAGTCCACTCACCTCAGCCTCCCAAAGCACGGGATTACAGACTGAGCCACCGAGCCCAACTCCAGCAATGTTTCTTACAGAAATTATTCAGTTAGTAATCATAGTGTAACATCAATAACATTTGACTTTCCCAACTCCAGATTTTTCCTCAATCCGATGATGGTAGATTGAAAGAGAAAATGTCCTACTGTGTACCGTTAGGAACAAGACTGTAGTTAGAAACCTCTAACCAGAGTTAACATCATTTTGAAGCACCCTCAAGCATTCCAGGAGCACGACTCACATACCAATCATTCTTGTTCATCTCAGAGGTATAATTAAATACTTACACACTTAGTACTGTGCTGGACCTGAAGAGAGAAACAGTAAGTATGAATCTGACCCCTTCACAAGCTTACAGTCATTTGGAGATAAGGCATGCACATAGGAAGCAATAAAAAAAAAAAAAGCAATTCAGTCAGTCAGCTATTTGTTTATTAGTGCTTATTCTATAAAGTTTTCAAAGCAGTTTATGTAAAGTCAAAATGACTGGTCCTTTAGGAATTGAAAAAGAATAGATTTATTTGTTTAAAAAAAAAGATCCAAAGACTTCTTTTTACTTGACCACATGTTCTAGTAATTTTTTTCCTGGTTATTATATGAATTTGACAGTAAAAGCATTTGAAAAATTATTCTTCTTACTCTTCACTAGATCAAAGTAACTTCCAACTCATTGTTGAAAATATTGAAATCTAAGTCTAGTGTAAGCAGTCACTAATGTTTAATTTCATCAGTAAAAGTGAGGGTAAGAAGAGTATTTTTAGGAGTTTTCTTTTTCTCTGCTTTAGATTCCTTAGTTGAGTGTTAATTTTGTTGTGTTAAAGTTCACTTATTAAACTTCATTGTTTTAAAGTTTTCTTTAAATTATAATTGCTATATTGGTAACAATTCTAAAACCACCACTGCATTTAGTGCCCAATGATAAAGATCTTAAAGATATTTCATGAGAAATAGAAGGTATAAGCCAACAAAGGAAACAGAACAAGCATCCCACTCGCCATAAAACATGTCTAGGTAAACATGCATGTGTTTGTGTAAAGAAATGCTGAGTAATGGAATAAAGGAGAAAAATTAGATGTCATGAATAAAGGGATTCCTCGTGTGATTGGTGTGTCTGCTGCCAGGTGGAGTTGGTCTGGAATGACTTCATAAAGAATTTGGTCCTTTGGCAACATTTTGAAGGAAAGCTAAGGTGTGATTTGTCAGAGAGGTAGATGGAGGCTTTTCAAGGTTGGGAATGAACAGCTATCTGATGACTCGCAGCTTGAAGAGGAGGAAACGCCCTCAAAGGCACCAGCGCTCATTGTCTGTGGGCAGTATCCTACTTGTGGTTTGCTGGAGTAGGTCTTAATTGCAGCTTCATAGCCTGATTACTCTTCTCTTGATGTTCTGGACTGATGTTTCCTAATGACCCCCATTGCCAATAGAACCTTAAAACAAACATCTTTCATATGCTAACAGCTCCCTATTTCCCTCATCCTCCCACCAGGGAAAGTGTGATCCAGAAAGGTAGTAAACGTGTGGAAAGTAGTAGAGGTGCTACTTCTAAAATTTTTGAAAATTAATACTGTTTGTAGCAAAGCATTAAAGAAATTAGGAAGTATGAGTCTAGAGATGTTGGATATAACCCTATTGTCAGATTTATACTTGGAGTTTCTTCTTCTTTTGAGAAGTCTTACAAATATGTGTCAAAAATGTGCTCAAAACCCTTCTAGATTTTGCACAACCCAGTTAGTGTGTATAATCTAAGACTCACAGTGTTTTGTTTGCAGCAGTGTAGAGCACAGCTGAGTCATGGCACGAGCAGAGGACAATTAGATAAAGGGTGCCTGACTATTAAAGAATCTCAAAAGTACTAATCAGAGTATTATGCAACACACAAGTGGAAGACATTTCAGAGTTCTGAGGAAGTTAGTAACATGAGTAAAAGAACGTCTGAAGACAGATGTTAACTGCTGTGTACAAGGTGAATTGCAGACAGCAGAAAGTGGGGACAGGACCATCAGGGACACGAATAAATCCAGCCAGGCATAAAAACCTGGACTCTTGACATTCATAAAGGAAACTCATCTTGTATACAGCTGGTAAGATACAAGGAAGTGAACACTCTAAGAGCACGAATGGCACCATAAGGAATGATGGAGACATTCTGGTGAGGAAGATGATGAATCTTTGGTTGCATGGACATTCAGGATAGAACAAGACTAAAAGTTATGATGAGATTTGTGTAAGAATGGCACTTCGAAGCCTTGAGCATTTAAGAGCTTTCTGGGGAAATGAAAAAAAAAATCGGAGTTTTGCATTATCTTTTATAATAATAGTTGTTAGGAAGGTGAGTAGAAGGCTGTGGGAGAGAAATCTCTAAGGAAGAGGCAGAGATGGCAGCTCACGTGTGGAAAGAAGCAGAGAATTATGTTATACCGTGATAAGACAAAATGCCAAACAAGGTTTGATGGTGGTAATAAGTGCGTTTTCCCTATTTGCATAACTCTATCATCTAAAATCAAATCAAATTAGCAAATGCTTCTTAGTGAAAGTGTCATAAATAAGAGTTGCCATTACACTATCTAGATAGGCACACGTGTCAGAACTTTAACTCTTCATGCTGCCTGTGATCTTTTATTAAGTCTATATAAAAGAATAAAATTTGCATCTATGACTTTCTTTGCCTAATAATTTTCAGGATTTTCCAGTTTTTATTAGTAATTTGTGTGCGAAATAGAACAACAAAATGAGCACATGGCTGACATGAAGTTACTTGTCTTACCAGTTAAACAGCAAGAAACTTTTCATAGCTAATTTCAGGCCCCAAACCCTATGGTTTGGAGCTGTACCTCCAGGAGGAGATTACTAGGCGTCTTAACTGCATGGAGTAGGTAGAACGAAGTGAGTTAAGAGTCCTGCAAAGCACACTGGCATTCAGCTTGGGCACAAAACCAAGGGAAGCTGAGGGTCTGTTTTGTGTTATGTTCCTCAGTACCATCTACATTTTTTTCTTTCCTTGTTCCTTGCTGGAACTCATTGCAGGTTTACTTTGTTTGACTCCCTCTTCTCTTGTTCAAATAGAGAATCCACATAGGCTCCGAGGCTGGCTTGGAGCACAGTCCACCTCTCCTGCAAATCCTTGGTGGTGACAAGTCCCTGCTTGAACGGGATTCTTGCCCATTTGAGTCTGATCAACCCCTTGTGCCAGGAAGCAGGCAGTATGGGGGTGCTTGATGAAGTACGGGATCTCTGTTGGGAAGTCTAATTTTTTTCTATTAAGAAAAGACAGCCAGGCCGGTGGCTCAGCCTGTAATCCCGCGCTTTGGGAAGCTGAGGTGAGTGGATTGCCTGAGCCCGCGGGTTCAAGACCCGCCTGGGCAACTTGGCAAGACCTCATCTCTACAATAAATCAAAAAAAATTAGCCGGGCATGATAGCACGCACCTGTAGTTCCAGGTACTTGGAAGACTGAGGCGGAAGGATCGCCGGAGCCCAGCAGGTCGAGGCTGCGGTGGCTGGGAGTGGCCACTGCACTCCAGTCTGGGTGGGTGACAGAGTAAGACTCCAACTAAAAAAAAAAAGAAAAGACTAGTTATGTGAATGTTTTGCTCTTGTCCACCAACAGTGTTTCTTATTGCACATCAAACAGGAAACTGAAAAAAATATTTTTACTAAATGAGTCAAAATATTAAAATGTTTATATTATAAACTCTTGAGGTATAAATTGCTTCTGCAAAATCATGGGTTGCACTGAGTCATGCTTCATACGTTTTGTCTATACGTGGCAGAGTTGTAAAAGTTTAAGTTTCTTTTTTTTTTTGAGAAAGCAGGATTTATTGAGATGACAGAAAAGCTCCCAAGGGGGTTGCCTAAAGTTTAAGTTTTCAAGCCATGGAGATTAAGAAGTGATTTCTTGGCTATATCATTTAGCTTGACTTCATGATTTTACAATGTATACAGATAGCAAAGCATCTCTTTGTACACTGTATATATGTACAATTTTTACTTGTCAATTATACCTTAAGCTGAGAAAGTAAGAAGAGAAGGGAAATTTTGGTAGAAAAAAATGAAATTTTTAGACAAGTTGATGTATTTGCAGACACCAAGCATATGTAAAGACTTAAAATAGGCTGTGCATAACTGGATTTTTTCATGATGTTTTCAGGAATTTTTTCCCTTAGTTATCGTGTTACCCTTTCCCTACCATTGCATCTCTGTGATTAGTATGAAATTCTGCTCCCTTAAATTTGAAATAATTTTTAGAGGTCTGAATAAATACTGAACTAATGAACTATAAGGCCAGATAGAGTTACTAAAAAGCTTTTTTCTAATAATTAAGTATAAATCTAAAGCAAGCTAGAATAATTTTTTAAGAACAAACTCTAGGGGTTGTTCCCAGAATAAAATGCTTGCTTATACTACTCTGGGAAAGAAAATGATAATTATGAATAGGTCATTTTTAGACTTCAGTGACCTACTTTTTGCTTATTAATAATATATACTATATAGCTAATAAAAATAATTATGATTTTTATACCTTGCATGGAACCTAACATAGATCTCAGGACATTGTAGGCACTCTAAATACTTGGTTTTGATTGATTTATCTTCTCTGAGTTAGTATTTGGTTTTAGAGATTTAGAATATGCAGTCTGCAACTGATTTATTCAGGTTTCTGACCTTCACATATCAGCTTAGTACCACATATATATATATAAAGAAAATCTCCTTACCAAGGTTGCTGCATAAAAAAGTTACTGACTTTACTGGAAATGATGATTATTATAATTCTTTATGAAAGTCCTTTATGGTTAGTGGCACTGATTTCATAGGGCTCAGGTAAGCCACACATGACACCTGAGTGACATGAGATGAGCACATGAATGCACTTCAGTTTTAGAGGTTCAATTGACTTGTTACCTGGGGACTGTACCCACTCCCTAAGCAGGTCTCAGGTCAGGGCCCAAGAGCAAGAACCCAAGAGATGGGTCTGCAGCCATACTGCAAGAGAGCATTCTGCTCTTCCTTAGGATACTGGCCCTATCCAGTGTTTAAGGAAAAGGATGCCAGAAAGACCCTCGGACCTTATTAGACTGAACTGAGGTTTTATGCAAGTACTGTCCGACATGGGATCTTTTAAGCCTTGGATTTCTTACCCAGAAAATGGGATGTTTGGACTCCCACCCAGCCCAAGAATTAAGTTTAAGGGTTTAGGAGAATTACGTGAGATGAAGTATGAGTGCCCCAACACAGTAACACTTCATAGTTGCTACATAAACAGTTACAGCCAACAATTGTTAAGCACTTAACATGCTAAGTATTGTGCAAAGACAGCCTTTGTCCTCAGAGAGTTTATATTCTAGGGCAAGAAAATGAAGAGGAAACCAGCAGAAAATATATGAGGGGAGCCCCCCAAAACCAAACAGATTATTTTTTGGAGGATGGGTTTTTTATAGTGCAGACTTCCCCTGCCAGGTAAGTGTTCTTCCGCATCAGTGTACCATCTAGTGTTGTTGTGAGAGGCTGCGTTGAGCTTCGGTGAATTTTTTTTCTTGGAGATTCTGTCAATGCATTTGCCCATTTCACGATGGGTGATTTACGAGTGCACCTGCCTACACCTTTCTGAGTGTTCAGCAGTTTCTGACCAAAAACGGTTTGACCCCTGAGCTCCATCCTCCCTGTTCACCTGATTGGACCCCAAGTGACTTTTTTGTGTTTCCCCAGATGAAAAAATTCCTCAAAGGGAAACTTTTTGCCAGTATGGAAGAGGTTTAACAAAAAACAACAGAGGTACTAAAAGGCATTAAAATTGATGAGTTTAAAAACTGTTTTGAGCATTGGAAAAAGCATCTTGATAGGTGTCTTGCATCAAACGGAGAATACTTTAAAGGTGACTGAAGCTTAAACATGTAATAATAAATACACAGTTCTTAATAAAGAAATGCTGGGTTTTTGGGGATCCTCCCTTGTAAGATGTGGTAAGAGCTATGACATAACAAATGACTCTATATACACCTACACAAATATGTATAGTCACATGGGTGACTATATCACATATGTATATATGAGCCCAGCAGAGAATTCCTAACCACCTGGAAGAACCAAGAGACTTTCTGGAGGTGACTTTTGAGCCAGGTCTGGAGGAAACAAGTAGGAGTTTCTAGAAATAGAAAAGGGAAGAAGAGCTTCCCAAGCAGAGGGACCTGCATGGGCAAAAGCATGGAGGATTAAGAGATCTTGTTTACTTCTTCCCTGCTAAAATGCTATTGTCATTAGTTCCAGGGCACAGAGAAGCAGTATGTGTAGTTAGCAGTTAAGAACACACTCTGTGCAGCCAGATAGTCGGCTCAAACCCTGGTGCTGCCAGTGCTGTGAACCGGGCAAATGGCTTAACCCCTCTGCATCCCAAGCTCCTTCATCAGCAAAATGGGAAAAGACAGTAATAGCTACTCAGAGGACTACCGTGAAGATCAAAAGAGTTAATACATTTGATGTAGAAAGTGGACGGTACATGTTTGCGTTAGAGAAAATCTTGTAATCATTTTAACCAACATTACCCAAATGCATGCTTTGTATAAAGCAAGTATATTTCACTTCAAAAGTTCATTTTGGGAGAAACCAAAATGAAAAAGATACAGACTCTATCCTCCAGGAAATTTATAACCAAGAGACTGAGATGGATATGTAAACAACTAGCAATGCAGCTTGAAATTAAATAAGAGCTACACGGAGGCTCAGGCAATGTGTGGGAGAGTGCATCACCAGAAAAGACGTGTGTTCCAAGGAAGAGAAGGAATTGTTGGGGAAAAGCGATCAGTGTGGAATTGTTGCCAGGTGCTCATTTTGGCTTACTTTGGCTTGGTCGTGCGTGAATCAGGGCAGGTCCATCCAGGCCTGCGGCCTGCCTTTGGCCCTGTCTCATTCTCTGTGGCCGACTTTGTCTTGGCTCCTGTCTGGTCTACCTGGACGGTGTTCAAATACTTCCTTTAGAATTGAAGGTAGAGAGGTGAGTAAGGTAGATTTGTATGATCAGTCTCATCATTCAGCAGCCTGAGAAAGGTGCAGAAAGAGCAGGAGCTGGGGGCGGTTGGGAGCTGGGGAGTTTTATCTTCAATGGGAAGAAATCAGGTTACAGAGAAGTCCCCAGCCCTGGGCTTTGGAGTGCATTCATGTAATTCCCCTTCCAGCCACTTGTGCCACAAACTACCACATTCTAAGGAGCTCCCTCAGATTTCCAGGGTTGTCACCCCATGGTTCCCCCAGGACAGACCAGAATGAGGCCTGCATTGCCTTTTGGAAGCCAGGACTGAGATGAGGGCAGCTCTCCACTGCAGTGGAGGGCCATCCTGGTCTGCATGCTACAAGGAAGTCGCCCTCTTCCTGAGGACTGCTGGTTCTACAGTGGGAGTTGCATATTGCTTGGCCCCCTGTGTCTTCCAGTAGTTGAGTCCAAACTGTCCTATTTCTGGCAGAACTATCGTGTGGGTGGTGTTATGTGCCTAGTTCTGTTGCATAGTTTCAGCTCTGATAAAGGGCCGTTTTGGTCATTCTGGTCCTAGGAGGAGGGGCAGTAAGTCAACCCTAATTCAGTTATGGTTGCTAAAAATCAAAGAAGAAGTGAATGTGAGCCACATTGCCAAGGATATTTCAGTAGGGAGAAAAGAGAAATCATTCAAGTACATTTATAATGTGACAACTGATTTTTACCCAGAAAGGTTTAGGGACTTATTTTGAAATCTTTCTGCAATAAGGAATAGTGGTTATGAGCACAGACTTGAGAGTCAGAGCAACTTCAAATCTTGGCTCTGTCATTTTTTAGTTGCGTGGCCTCAAGCAATCAATTTTACCTCTCCAAACCTTAGTTTTCTCATCTGTAAAATGGGGGTTCCTCACAGGGTTGGAACGAGTGCTCAATGAGTTGGTGTGTGTTAAGTGTTTGGAATGATGCCCATCATCAGGAATCGCTGTGTAGGTGCTATCTCTTATTATGGGGTGCATGAAAAGACTTTTTGGTGAAGTTGTTCTCTCTTTGCCACATTGGGCATATCCATGAATATGATAACACCTCTGAGGCATTATCCAAGATTTTTGCAAAGTTCAGATTATAACATGTATCCAGTTATGGGATTAGTGAAAATTAATTGGTACTCACAGTTCTCTCAGAAAGATAGCTGGGCAGATTCCCACCCAATTTCTGGAATAGGACAAATGATTTTCTCGTAATATATTGCATGCATATATGAAAAAAGATTCCAGCCTGCAGTGTATATGGCCACACCTCTGTTTGAAGTTCCTAAAGGCCGCTCCAGGGTATGTGCAAACTGTGGCTATAAAGACAGATTTTTGTGGTGCAGGTTTCCTTTTTAAAACTCAGACCAGCCTGATTCACCACTGCATGCCATCTGCTATGAAGTTTAAACAACTTTGAGCTGAACACCTGTGTCTTTGTCCTGGCTCTTGCCTTGCTAAACAAGACTTGATTGGACTTCCCTTTTCAACACAATTGCCCACCTGCACATCTGCATTTCTGCATTGCTACCTCACGATTCTTCAATCAACCTGCCTAGAAAAAATAGCCAGACTTTTAAAGTATGAGAAAACAACATTAAGGTTAGATCGGAAATCCTTCTAATACTACTTTTCTGTTTAATTTTTTTAAAACAGTGTGAAATGTCTGTCTTAAGATTATTAAAATGTCTGTATCCTTTTCTAAGTGTGTCTGTTTAGGCTTTAGGGAAATAACTAAAACCAGTCTTTTCCCATATACAGTCTGCAAATTTGCAATCTGCAGAATGGCATCAGAAGAATCAAGTGAAAAACAGGGAGCCAGAAGTCAATGCTCACAGACTCCTACACCACATGTATTATGGCAGTTCATGGAAGACCCAGACCATGCCCTTTGATTAATGCACACTAGTTGGTGTTTTCATGAGTAAACATTGCTGGGCATTCAGGGGTTTCAGAAGTGAGCATGACATAAATCCCAGCCCTCAAGCCATGTATTGTCTAGTGGCAAAACATTCCACAGCACTGTGATAAAAGGTGGAGAGGGAGTCAGTTGTGTTTTTCAGGGTCTTTTAAATGCTGTGTAGAGTTTTAAAAAGCAAAGAGATTTATCAGCATCAGGGCAGACCTTATGGGGGAAGAGGGGTTAGAGTTGGATCTTAAATCATGACAAGGATTTGGACAGGCAGAAATGGGGTTAGCGTTCTAAGCAGAGCAAAGGGCATGAGAAAAGGGGACCCAAGCAGGTGTTGGGGGCAACAGCAGCACGATGGTGGACACCTTGGAACATACCTGATTTCTAGTGATCTAGTGACAGGGTATGCTTATTGTACCTTTTTCAATCAGATACCTTTGGGGTTGTTACCCCCTTTAAAAAAAAATCAAAGTGTTGCTTAGCATTTTTAATCTGTTAGACTGTCTTGTTCTTGCTAAGATCATGTTACCATCTTTTCCTGAAGGGGGTTCATGCTGTAGCTAGTGGTGTCCATGGGATGAATATAGGCGTTGCCACAGCTGCAGTTAAGTGAAGCCACGGTAGCTACTTCCTTTCAATCCTGTAAAGAAACGAAGATCGCATCTAACTAAACTCTTGCTCTGTTTTCTCAAACAGAAGGTTTCTATAGAAAATGTTCTTTCCCATTATTGAAAGTTGCTTGGCCTAAAGAGTCCTGTGGTTTAGTATAGATGTATTTCTTTGGACTAGTTTGCTGCTATCTCTCAGAATTTCCACAGCAGCTGCTCCACTCCCTTCACAGATGGCTGAGGCCACGTTTGCCCAGCAATAGACTCGTAGGTAAAATCTTCACTCCATGCACAAAACAAGGGCATAGTTTAAGTCATTTTTAAAGCCAAGTCAGCTCTACACAATTAAAATATGTCTAGCTTTTACCTGAAATGTGCAAACAAAAAAATTATTCAAATAACCTAAGACTATTATTACCATTATGTAAGTTTATGATTCTACATCTTCTATTTATTTAGTATTTACTAAGGATCACACACACGTTCATCTCTTGAGAAATTATCCACAGGCTTAACTTTCTCTTTGTTTCACCTTCCTAGTCAAGCATCTCCTGAATGTTCCTGTGTTCTTTCACTATCTCTTTCATTCTCCCTCTTGCTTTTCATTGCCCTCTGCTTACATCTGTCTCCCCTCTCCCCATTTTCTTACTTTTCCCACTTCCCCACTTGTAGGCTACGGTCCTCTGTCCTTCTAGATGTCTGCCTCTCCTTTCCCCATTTTTACACTAAAGTCATTGATTGATCTAGCTTCCGATTTAACTGAGAGCATTTACTGCAAGCTGACAGTGTGCAAGTTGTTCAAGAAATGGGTTTCCAAGGGCAGCCCTTGGGTGAGACAAACAAGTACACAGCCAATTGCAAGGCATAAGTGCTGGTGCAGCTGAAATTCTGCTGCAGAGGGCGGCGGAGGCTTAGCAACCCACGGAGGACGGGAAGATGAAACCCATCCCAGCCAAGCCCCTCCTGGAGCCGCTTCTCCACCCCCCTCCATCTGCCCTCTTCTCCATGGCATTCAGTACAGACCTCTGTTTTGATACTTACCAGGCAATATTTTACTAGTTTCTCTAAATAACTCCAGCCAGTTCTTTTTAATAATTGTATACCTCACAGATAGAACAGATTCAATAAACTGTGATTCTTGGACTTAGTTTTGTCATCTGTAAAGTGAGAATGATGACTTAGAATTGTTGTCAAGGTTTTTCTGACTTAAAAAAAAAATTAATGATTATTAGCTAAAGCAAGTATACATTTTGATTGCAAACTACATAGGTATTTTGTCTTTAGTTTATAGTTGTACAGAAATGGTTTAAAAGTGAACTTCAGTAAGGTTAATTTCCAAGAGAAAATGTAGTTTGTTTTAATTTTGTTTTTGGTGGTTTTGAATACAAAGGTTTGTTACCAATGCCAAACAGTAGACTTGAATGAAATGTTAGAGGGAAATTTCACTTCACTGGGTGGAATTTCACCCTTCAAAAGTCTTTGGACTTAAAAAAGAGAAACTGGACTACGTGTTAAATTGCATATGTATACTAATATAATTTAGTGACCTTCTCAAAAATAATTTTGAAGTGATGCCAGGGATCCTAAGAAAGATAAAGATTTGGGTTGTTTCTAAATTTAATAGTCCATGATTTTTAAAGACTCTTGACTCTTAGTTTAGGTGCTTGAGACCCATAACAATCAGAAGGTAACTTTTTTCTTTAATATTACAAAGAGAAAATGCAACTTTTAACACACAGTAATTCATTAAGCCATTTCTTATGTATACAAGCATTCCAAAATGTTACTGGGTTTTCTCCACCATAAGTGCATGTATCAGCAGTTGAGAATTGTAAATTCAAAGTAGCTCCCCGTCAGCACAGTAAGATATATGGTATATATCTCATACATATACATATACATACACTTGCCATTTCAGGTCATATGTGAGTCTTCAAGTTTGCCTTGATCACTGTTTTCCGTTTTATTTTCATTATAAAGCCATCCTGGAAAATGATTGTTTTATAAGCTTAATTTAGTTTAGTAAATATTTATTACTGACTGGGCAGGTCCTGGAAGGCTTGTTAGGAAGACCAAATATACACACAGTATAATTAATCATCAGTGTAAGAGAAACTGTACAAGTAAAAGCCAGATTATTTTATTCCTGCTTTCATAAGTTTCCAGTGTAATGGAAAAGCTAGGACAAATAAGTAAGCATGTATCAGGCCAATTGTGTAAGTTTTATAGAGTTACAGACATAATTGAAGTAAACTCAGGTGAGTTGGGGAGATGAAAACTTCTTTTAAGAACTGAAACGTGATGACGGGTGGGGGATCAGGAGAAGTTGGTCAATGGGTACAAAGTTATTTAGACAGAAGAATGAGTTCTAGTGCTCTATAGCAAACAACAGTGAAGTATATATTCCCAGATAGCTAGAAGAGAAAATTTTGACTGTTATCTCCATAAAGAAATGGTAAATATTTAAAGTGGTAGATATGGTAATCACCCTGGTTTGATCATTATACAAAGTATACATTCACTGAAACATCACACTGTGCCCAATAAAGGTGTACAATGATTATGTGTCAATTATAAATTTTAAAAAGAAAAAAAAATCTTAAACTGTTTTCAAGAAAGAGACAGCTGTATTGGAAAGACTTGGGTATGCTTAAAATGAGTGTCAAAAGACTTGGGTATGCTTAAAATGAAACAGGAGTTTATGGTGATTGAGCAGAGCTGGTCAAAGGTATCCACAACAGCAGTGGGTATGGAACACTGCCTACTGAGGACTTGTTAACAAGATGTATTTTTAAAAGAGAAGGCTCTTGCCCTATGTTTACAAGTGGTGACTTTTAATTTTCTTTGTTTCTTGAATAGATGTTACATGATCATGGTTTAAAATTATAAAGTACAAATTGGCATAGACTGAATGATAAATTCCCCTCCCACTCCAGACTCCAGCTGACCAGGCCCTCTCCCCGAAGGCAGTGAAGTATCTTCACAAAATCTTTTCTGATACTTATGCATACAAATACACGTTTTATCCCCCTTGAAGCAGATAGTTATGTATCCCAAGTCCACAACTGCTATCCAAAACCTTGAGTCTAGATATATTTTAGAATTCAGAACTTAACTAGATTTTAGAAAAGCAATATGTTGCATATAGCATAAATTACATAACATCCTCAGGGGGTCTGAGCAGCACCAAGAACCAAACACATTAATTCTCTAGGAAAGCTGAATAGTCACACTAAGTGGAATAAAGAAAACCACCATAAATAGTCCGATGTCAGTGGCATTCAGGCGTTACTGTCAACTCTCGGCACCAAACTTACAAAAAGAAAATTTTGGTTTTTGAAGCTTTCTAAATCTTGGAATTGCAGATAAAGGATTGTAGCTCAAAATACACACTGTCTGCACCCTGTTGGTGTTTTAAAAATAACAATATACTGCATATTAGAATTCATTCCATATTGGTACATAAAGAACATAAGCAATTAAAACTGGCTCACATGCTAGATTTGTAGAAAGTGATTTAAATACATATAGTGGTGTATGTGTGTAAGAAAGAGGTTCATATATATATATATATACATATATATATAGCAGAATCCAGTCCAGATCAAGTCACTGACTACAGATGTAAGGCTCTTTACAACACTATAATGCCTGTTTTTAGAAATAATACAGTTAGAAACACTAATCATACTAGCTCATGAGGAAAAAGATATTCAGGTTAACCGAACCAATACTGCAATAATATACAGCATTATAATTTGTTTAGTGTTGGGGGGAAAGCCTTCAGGACTAGAATAGAACTAAATTTATATTATTTCTCATGAGAATTACTTAGCCAAGTAAGCATTCAGATTTATTTGTAATATCATTATCTTTATTCTTTGTAGGAAAGTTGCTAGTAGGAAAGGCCGCATGTTGTTTCAATAATGGAGACTCTTTTTTTAATTGGTGTGTCAGCAGATGACTGAAAGGAGAAAGCCTTGTAATAGCATGCGCAGTTGTCACCGTGCACCGGTGTTTCAGCAGAGAAGTCTGACTAAATAAGGCAATGCCCAAGTGAGCCTTATCGGCGTTTGACCGGAATACAGGCTAGCAGCTGATACCCAGTGTCCATCCATTCTCTGCAGTTCCTTAACATCTAGGCACTTGTGCATTCATCTCCTCACTACCTGCGGTGCTGGAAGATGTCACATCTGCATTTTCTTTTATATAAAATTGAATTAAGAATGAAATGTAAGTCTCCAGAGAGGGTAAAGGAGAAAGTTCAGTATACTGATCCAAAAATGTGTTATGCATGTAAGCATACTTATTTTTAGTGATGTGTCAGTGGAGAGTTTGTTTAGGAGTTCATTCACCAGCCCTGGCACCTGAAGGCTTTTTCCCCAGCCGCCACAGACCTCCCCAGCTGGCCTGACAGTAAGAGACAGGAGGACTCTTGGAGGCTGGGGTCCAAGAAGGGAATTTGCAGTCACTGCTGCCCTTTGAATTCTTTGAGTGCAGGGTGGAGGGGAGGAAAGTGAAGAGGAGGAAGACAGGGATGTTAAATCCCATCCAGTCACTAGCTCACCACAGTTCTTTTCATTTCCTTTGTCTCTTTGTTCTGTGATGTTTATATTCCACCAGTCTATATTTTATAAAGAGAAAAGGGAACATTTTTTTGTAGGACTAAGTCCAAGAGTTCAGTTTCAATGCCAACAAGTACCATTTTCAGTGTATGCCAGTATTCAAGCTATAAATCAGGGACTGGGGAGGGGGAGCCATGGTTCCACATGCACACTGTTAAAGAAGTTTCCAAAACTGATGATAGTATATTATACCAGTATTAAATAAAAATAGAGTGAAAAGATAAAGATATGTGGAGTCAAAGCCCAGAGTGAGATTCATAACTCAAATCTATCCTCTGTCCATTTTCTATCCATCTTCCCTCCCTCCCATCTTCCTTTTCTTTTTCTTAGCCCCTCAGTGAAGAGGTCTGAAGTAATTACAGGCCTCATTTCTGGCTTTCTGTATATGCAGCCATCAATATAAGGTTCTTCTCTTGTTTTCTTCTCTTGTTTCATTCCCTTCCCCTCTGTAAGCACTCAGTAATACACGCTTATTGCATGTCACTGATTATGTCTCCACTGAAAACTGTAGGGTTGTTTTCTGTTTTTTTTTTTTTTTTGGTTTATATAAATGTTACTATGCCACGCAGGCCATTTCTTTTATTTATAATTTTTAAATAGATATATTTAATACCTCTACTCATAACATTTTCCATTTTTATGTACTTTAAGTTATACGTATGTATTTTTGCCACTCGATACTGTTTCAAGATTTAACCCGTCTGCCATATGTACACCTGGTCTACTGGTTCTGACCACTGCATGATAAAATCTATATGCGCCACTAGGCTGGCCTTAACACCCAGTATCACAAGCATTGCTGTAATAATAAACATAGTGTTGAACCAGCCTTTAAAAAACAAAATACCTCCAGTAAAATATTGTGGTACCTACTTAAATTTTTGTTATTTTTAATTGACAAATGATAATTTTATATCAGGGGTACTTATGGGACATGTGATATTTTGATCCATGTGTACAAAGTGTAATGATCAAATTAGGGTAATTAGCAAATTCATCACCTTGAACATATATCATTTCTTTATGTTGGAAACATTCAAAATCCTCTCTTCTAGCTACTTTAAAATACATAATGAATTGTTACCCTCAGTCACCCTAATAGTTCTACAGAGCACCAGACCTTATTCCTCCTATCCAGCTGTAATTTTGTATCAATTAACCAACCTCTTCCTACCCTTTCCTGCTTCTGGTAACCAGTATCCGGCTCTCTACTTCTATGAGATTAACTTTTTTAACTTCTCCACGTAAGTTAGAACCTGCAGTATTTATCATTCTGTACCTGGCTTATTTTCAAATATATACATTCTGAAGTTCTTAATTTAAAATGTTTTCCCACAGTTTTGAAGACTGTTAGAACCCACCACAGTATGCATATTCATGACATCCCTGTCCTAATGGCACAGAAAAAAATTAAACTTTCTGACAAGACTATGGGGTGCATTCTGTGGTTGGACGGATTGCTCCACGTGTTCTGTTTTAGAATAAAATATTAACACATCTTTCCTAATAGTTTGGGTCTTTGATCGACAAAATATGGTGGAAGATTCTAGACTGGTAGGCATGCAAGGGGTGCTGAGCTTATTCACACTGTCATTTGAGGTAATAGAATGTGGGAAGAACACATGCTTTAGAGTCCAGCAAAGTCTTGACTCCATCTTGGGCAAGTTATTTAACCTTTCTGAGCTTTGTTGTCTTCATCAATAACGTTAGGATACTGATAGAGCCCCCCTCTATCAGTAGGGAAATCAAAAAGATTAAATGAGTCTTTGTATGAGATGGATCTTGTGTCATGCCTGGCACAGAGTGATCAAACAGGAGTAACTATGGAATATTCATTCTGAAAGTCTCCTAACCTCAAGTTGGATTAGACGGCTTCTCAAGTGTGTTTCCAAGAGCTAATTGGTCCTTTTGTGTAGCCTTTCCTGACTTCCAGTACATTATAACATCAGAAGTGGCTGCCATTCAGCTCTCTTGGGAAGGAAGAGGTTGATAGTAGGTGGTACCAGTGGTTATAAGAAAAGGGCAGAGTGTGGGAGGGGGAAATCCAAGAAGATTTTATCCCATGACCTAAGATCACAGAAGTGTGAATGTGAGGGAATACTTATGGAATGAGTCAGATCAGGTTTGGGATAGCTCCCACTAGCTACCCCGGGACAGATGAGAATGAATCAGGAACACATTGCAGTGGTCCTAGGGCTTGGTTCTTGGATTTCCAGCAGTGAGAACACTTTGCATATTTTACAGACTCTCTCAAAAACAGAATGAATGTTCTAATCAAACTTCAGTTAGAAAGTTGTCCATATACGCTTGCTCCTAAAGAAGTATGGAGTTATTTCGGTGTGTTGGGTACCAAGGATGCATCTGTTCAACTGAAATAATTGGGTAAACACATCTGTCCACTTAGTATTTGCCTCTCTCTTAACCAAATTGGCTCACTAAGGGATCAGTAGGACTTTTGCTCCTACTATATTAAGGCAAGCCTTACTGCCCAAGTGACCACTGGTAACATTCTGATCCAGGGAGGGTAATAAGCAGAGCTGGTTTAGCAGTGATAATTTCCAATTGATTATTTGTTTTATCTGTAGCTTGCAGAATTGGCCAGAATCACCTTTATATTAATGATCAACTTAGTAAGAGTTTGTTTTTATCAGGATTATAAGACTTAAATACAAAAGTTTAAGACTTAAGTACAAAAACCAGTGTGATAAACAGATATCACAAGTTGACAGATTTTCCTCATAACATTTTTATTATTTCTGGGTGATAGGCAGAATAATGTAGAGGAAATTTCGCATTAGCTGTTATCATTAAACATACCTGAGTTCAGTACTGATGCTGCTGTTTACTGTTGTGTACTTTGGACAAACCATCACCTCTTGGAGTATATATCCTCATATATAAAATAGAAATAACCTTGCAAGATTGTTGTAAGAGTCCAGCACAATTTTGTTCATATGGTGTTCAGCAAAGTTCCTGGAACATAGACACCTGTAATTGTAGAGCAGTATTATATATTTGTATATTATCAGAGTATGTGCGATTAACATTTGTGTTACAGTCTTATATAAATATTAAAATTTTAATTTTCACATTTCTTTCAGGGACTTATGATAGTTTTTTCTATGTTAAATTTAACTCTAGATTGTTTACTGGTTGGTTACCCTTTGCTGTGCTGAACCCACAGTAAACATTATTTCATCATCTTTCCTTTCCTCTTCAATTTCACTATTATCCACATTTCTCTGGGCCGTTCCTTCCCCTCCTGCCTCCCTTTCTCCTTCCTGCCTCTCTGTGTTTCATCACTAATAAGAAAGTTGAATGCATCAGCGGGATATCAAAAATTTAAAACAGATATCTGTTACCTTTGCTGAAGAGTAGCCCAGTTCTCAGCAGTCAAATCTAAAGTGGCCGTTTCTGAACAGGATGAGTTCTTTTCCCATGAGGTTGGCAGGTTTCCCCCCACCAAGTTTTCACACCTTATGACTGAGGAAGTGAGGCCTTCTGCCCAGTCCATTAAGAATGTTTGTACTTAGCATCCTGTATGGCTCTGTTATGATGCCTCCTAGCATGCTGTCCCCATGGATGTTAGAACTGAGTAGGCTAGGGTCAGAATGCCCATATGATTATATATATTGACTGTATATAATACAAACATTTTGGTATGCACATGAGTGTGTTTGATGAGGGTGTTAACCTTAACTCCTCTAGGCTTCAGCTTCCTGATCTACTTAAATGAGTTGGAACTAAGTGATCTCTGAGATCTTCTCAGCTCCCAGATTTTGTGAAATAATGTTGATGTAATGACTAATAATTATGAGATTAATTAGCAGCTTACAGGATATTTAAAGACCATAGCTAGCATTAGAGATCCACGTATTTTAAAAAATCAACTGTTAGTCCTCAAGTGTTATATTCATATTTGTAAACATCTCTTATTAGACTTTTTAATCTACAGTTACAAAATACATATAGCCTCCTTTTTTACGTACCACAGATGATTTGATTACTGTGTATAGGGCATTATTTAAGATTCTTTATCATTCAACTGATAGGAAAGTTTTAGTTAGAGGATATATTTGCCTCTCCCTACCTGAATCTGATTAACACCTCTAACTTTATTTACCAGAGCAAAATAATTTATTATATTTAATAGGAAGACCATCATCACTAAAAAAAAAAAAATTAAAAAACACACAATACCACCAATAAAGAGAAGCTTAGTTTTTATTTATATGTAATAAACAAATTTCTCCAGAAATAAAAATGTTCCTACCACTGTTATTGAATATTCAAGTTGAAGGGAACTTTATTAACTTAGTTTTCTAGTGGTTTTCAAACCATGTTCCTCAACTTTCTCAAGTTTTATTGGAGGGCTCAGGAAAAAGCTGAGGGATGGAGATGGGTACCTGTTAGCCAGAACACATGCACTTTTATCTGCTTTTATATTGAGGTGAGAGAACATGTTAAATTTTCTTGTAAGAAACAAATTAGAATTGTTCTATTTCTGACCCCTTAATCTTACAGATGAAGAAACTAATATATTACAGGTAGGCCTCTGGTCATGAATAGTAAGGAATCAGTGCTGGAAAGGACCCACATCTCTTCAACCTGCATGCAGAGCTTCTCCTCAGACCCCTAAAAAGATCCCAGCTGCTGCCAGCGTCAGGAACACACAGGGGATGCAGCCTGGCAACTATGTTTATAGAGAACTGAGCACCTGGGGTTGCTTTTGAGGAAGCAGAAACCACTAGGAAGTCTTGTGTCACCTTATACTCTCCTCTGCGATTTTCCTTTTTATTTTCAAACCTTAAGTCTAGTGTCAGGTAAAAAGACTATTGACAATATTTTATATCAGCTCCCAAAGAAAGCAGATTTGTTTTGGAAACGTTGAACAAGATCAAGCTAATGTTGAACCTCTCACCAGTACTTTGTTCCTCAAGGGAAAGTATACCTTTGGGACCCTAGACAAGGAATGTCCTCTGGTTGGCTAGAAACTCAGAAATAGGGACTTTGTGTTTCTACATCCACATTCTGGTATTTCCAGAGCAGAAAGAGTAGCCTTGTGTAGCAGCTTCTAATTGGGGTGTGTGTGGTGTGTGTGTGTGTGTGTTGCATGCACCTTACTTCACAATTTACAAAACTTTTGCATACATACCTCATCATATTCTCCCAACAAACATGTTGACAATACCAATTCTGCACCCTCAAGACTTTTTAAGTAATTTGCCCAGGCCTGGACAACTTGCAAATGCCAGAACAGGATCCAAATCTGGGTCTTCTGCCCAGCACCCCCCATCATCTCTCCACTGCCCTGCCTCCCCTGGTTAGTTATACTTGCTGTCATCCCTCTAAAAGATAAAGGGATATGATAGTTTGGCACAATATATTGCCTTATGCTCTGCTTGGTCACTGTGGTCACTGTTGCATTTTTACAAAGGTGCAGAAGTGTTGTATATATTGCATCCTTTTTTTTAGAAACAGGAGAAATGGGATTTTATATTCTTGTTTTCTTGTATATACTTAAAGAAACTGGGAAAATCCTTTTGCTAAAATAAAAAGCAACACTATTAGCTGTGGCTGGGCTAGTATCAGGGCGAATGGGAGATTTTTTTGTGTTTTTTTAATGTATTTTTAAAGCCATATGAATATATTACTTAGAAACTTAATATATTTAAAGTTATTTAATGAATAATTCTTCTCTGTATGATGTTGAATAGCTTATTATATGCCCTGCTTTGTCTGCATTATGTATTCTAAAGGGCTTGCATGTATCATCTATGAGCCTTGTACAAACCTAAAGTGTATGTTCTACCACTATTCACATTTCACAGATGAAGCAACTGAGGCACACACATATATTTCGCCATATTGTTTGAGTTGATTCTTGCATATAATGACCTTTTAGAAGCAAACAGTTTTTTAGTTTAAATCAGCATGTAATTGGCTATATCAAGTAACAAGTGATTGTTAGTTACAGTAGCTCTTCAAATGATTTCACTCCAAGATAAGGAATTTCCCAAGCTGCAGCATCTCCCTTGGACCCTAGTAAGATGCTGAAATGTAGCCAGTGTTCTCTTTGACTGGGGCTTAGTAACTTGCCCTACAAGGTTACAGGGTAGTGAGAGGTAAGAGCTAATTCACATTCAGGAAGTCTGATTCTAGAACTTACACTCTTAACCACCATAGGAATGGTTCAGACAAGCAGCAAGAAACTCGACTTTGAATATGTTCCACTATGATGTAAGAGGTATTTTTAGTTTGGCACTTTGGAAGTCTGTGAATCCTAAATAATGTGTCTTCATCTATAGAGCAAGTCCAGGGAGGCTGTGAAATTTCCATTATACTAATCTAATTCAAGGAATACATTTGTGTTATGGTTGTAACAATATGCTGTAGATTGAGGTAGCCGGGTTTTCAGTGCCAAACATCATGTGTGCCAAGATACCGAAGGACATGCCGAGGGCAGTAGGTGGGGAGAGAACAGTCAGAGCCTCCAGATGGCGGATCCGCAGCAGGGACCAGGATAGGATGGCAAGTGTGGCCTCAGGGTGGCCTCGCAGGCAGAAGGCTTCATATGCCACCCCAAGAGTGCCAGCTTATAGAGGATTTGGCCCATGTCACCTGCTGAAGCCCCAGTGAAAGAGAACAACACTGGCTACACTTCAGCATCTTACAATGGTCCAAGGGAGATGTTGGAACTTGGGAAATTATTTATCTTGGAGTAAAAGCATTTGAAGAACTAGTGTAACTAACAATCACTTGTTACTTGATATAGCCAATTATATGCTTATTTAAACTAAAAATTATTTGTCCCTAAAAGGTCAATATATGCAAGAATCAACTCAAACAATGTGGTGAAATATATGTGTTGACTTAAAAAAAAAATTTTAAGTCATCTGGAAGAGAATGTTAATATTTTGTTAATTCAGATGATGAAGAAAACCCAAATATTAGAATGAAAGAAAGACCACCATGGAAAAAATCTACAGCTTGAGTAGGATATTTGTGGGTGGAGGGGTGTATGCAATGTCACATGTCACGTTCTTCGGTATGCAAGTTAAACCTGACATATAAGAAGCTCTTAGTAAATGTTCATAGTAATTGTCATCATCAGTACTTACTCAATAACCTTAATATACTCAGTATATCCCAGGTGTTTATATTTTTCCAATGGTAATGCTTTATAGGTTGCAAGTAATTGACTAGACAGAACCTGAAACTCTATATATATTGTCCTGTTACTGCCGAGTAAAGACCAGAGCCAGGGCCTCACCCCTGTATCACAGAGGGCAGAGTTCACAGGTTACCCCCACTACTCCCACCTTTCCAGCTTCAGATCAGCCTGTGGGTAAGGATGAGTGGGAGCTGGGCCTATGACCAGTGTAGACATCTGCGGCCTGTTCCATCTATTTACTGCTCTGTCTCCTAAAAACCGGAGACCTGGCCTGTGCCACCTTTGTCCAGCTACCACCACCTATGGTTTTGTCCGTTTAATGTTAGTTCGTCTTCTTGCCTCCTTAAGAAATGTATAATTTCCCTTAACTTCTCCTTTACCTTGTCATCCCTAGACATAATGACCCATAGCCCTTTTGTTCATCTTAATCTTGGAGCATGTATGATCTCTATATGTGTGTTTTTGTTGATTATTACAGGGACACACACAATATAATAAAATTTGAACTAATAATTAGAAAGTATTAGAAATATATTTTTAAAATCTCAATCACGTAGAGTATTTTTTTTAAAAACTGGAACTTGTCTCTTTCCTGCTTTGTTTCCAACCTAAGAAAAAAGACTCAGAGACCTTTCTCCCACCCTGTTCTCAGCACAGAGAATGGGGAAGAATTCAATTCATATCCTTGTACTGTGAGGAAAATCCTGGTGACTATGAAAACAGTTACACTAAAGAGTTTGAAGTTTCTTTAGGGACATTATGCTCCCATTATGTTGTGTTGTAGCCACGGTTAGCCTCATGGCAAGTTCTTAATCCAGACTAGTCAATATGTGATTTATTGCTAAGTATAGAGATGCATAGTTAGGGTGAAAGAGTCTCTCTCATTTTTCATTGTCATACTGTCTTTAAGAATGAACTTGGACAACATCTTAGAAAAAGAAAAGAAAAACAAAGAAGATCTTAGGTGATTTTCTTACCTAAAAGAATACCAGGGAGCTTGGGAATGCATTCAGGAAAGATGACATTTTGCTTATTGAAATTTGGAATTAGCTTTCTGAAAACTCAGAGCACTCCAGGCAACATGGGATTTATTTTGTGTTGTGGTTTCATAATATTAAAGGCATAATTATATTCAGTAACACTTGTGTACCCTCCAGTAAAAACAGACATGTCTGTTTTGAGCCATTTTCTTCATCTCTGTTTTGCTACTATGTAGATAAGTTTGAAAGTCTGTATCCCTGACTACGTGTAACCAAATAGTCTACTAATGGCCTTTCCTTTGTTAGGGACTTTTAAAAGTAGCTTCATACTAATTGACTAGTCTGTGTGGTGATAACTTTTTTAACATAACATTTCTAAGATGGTTTTCTTGCTTATTCCAAAAAACAAAAACCCAGTCTGCTATTTACTACTTGCTTGGGTATTAATGTTTATTTAGCAAAAATCAAATAGAAACTTGGCTGACAGAAGGAAGGTCTGCCCAATGAAAGTAAACATCTGAAAAATGAATAGGTAGAAACCCTGGTTTCTATACTTAAACTCCTCTAAAGCTGCTAGGTGAATATGATTGTATGACCTAACTAGACTGGCTTTTAATTTCACTGCCAGCAACACGAACATGTCAATATCAGCATCATGTATGTTAAGGTCTTTAGGCGAAAGTCCTACACTTATAAAAATATGTCCTTAAAAGTTAACTGTCTTCTGATACTTCATGAGAGAGTGATGATTCTGACTTTAAGCCAACTTTGAAGTGTGAAAGTTTACAAGACCTCAGCAGCTATTCTCTAGAAAGGTGCTTTTTTCACTTTATATTTAACTTTTAATGATTAGGGGAGCATTTCCAACTCATTTTTCTTCTTGAAGCAATAGCATACCTCCAGGTAAGAATGTACACCCTCTGTCTAGCACAGAGATGTATAAACTGGTGACAGTAGAGGGGGCAGGTTGGGGGTGGGGCAGGTTGGGGGAGGAACAGATTAGAACCGAATGTTTCAGCCGGCTCGGTGGCTCAGCCTGTAATCCCTCGCCTTTGGGAGGCTGAGGTGAATGGATTGCCTGAGCCTGCGGGTTCGAGACCTACCTGGGCAACTTGGCAAGACCTCATCTCTACAATAAATCAAAAATTAGCCGGGTGTGGTAGCGCGCGCCTGTAGTTCCAGCTACTCAGAAGGCTGAGGCGGAAGGATCGCCGGAGCCCAGCAGGTCGAGGCTGCAGTGGCCGGGAGTGGCCACTGCACTCCAGTCTGGGTGACAGAGTGAGACTCCAACTCGGGGAAAAAAAAAAGAACTGAATGTTTCTTAGAATGTCCACTTCTAAAAGCTCAGAAACTTGAGAAAACTGGCTTTTTAAGTGCATGCAATTTCTCTTAAGCTTCTCTCCATAGATGTATTATATCTTACAAAATTTATATCTAGAAGTTGGTCTTTGAAAAATTATCCTAAATATATTCCAGTCGTGCTCAGTCAGAGCCAGAAAGCATCTTACTTTTCCTTTCATTATTGTTCATGTTTCTCAGTTTACTCTTTAAGTTCCTGATGACTGCTCCGTAGACCCCTGCTGTGGCTCAGCTTTTCCCAGAAGATTCCCATTGTCCCACCTGTTGGGTGGTAAACACCTGGGAAGTGGAGAGTGGGAGTCAAGCCAGTGTATGTGGTGCAGAATCTCAACAGCTTGATTCAGAGCCAAAGCACAATTGGATTATGTCAAAAAGGGAAAAGGTGCCACGTGCATTTGCCGTGTTTCTTCACAGAGCAGGCCAATTTAAATATAGCCTACTACCACAACTTGTCCAGAATTAAAATAGCCCAGAACAAGTGGCAAATGGCAGGGCTTGGGGCTGCTTGCCAGGAGATGGCTAAGGGAAGGGGAAAACGGGCTTTTGAGAGAGGTCGTACAGGCTCGAGTAACAGTAAAGTTGGGACACCCCAGGTTCCTACTTTATAACTCAAATTTCAGGTCAGCATTAGTTCCCAGAGCACCAAAGAGAAGACAGACTGGTTAAAATACTCAAAAGTTTAGAGCTATTTCTAAGACAGAAGAAAATGTGCTATATTATTTTTTAAATTTAAATCTGGTTACTGAATTTCAGTTTAATGATTTCTTATAGAGAGTCAAGGACAATATCACTGCAATTAGGTTTCCTAGGCAGAGGAGACATTTTTAACCCATGATTGAATTACAAAATGGCCCCGTAATAAAGCCTTATTTGACAAAGGAGCCTGGTACTGTACATAATAAAATTATAATTAAACATTATGTGCAGCTCTGGCTTAACTAGTTGCCAAGGCAGTGTTAATAATCAGTACAACAGTTTTATCTAATATTTGGTTAAACTATTCATTCCTGAAGTTTTTTGTTTGTTTTGGGAGTTTTTTGTGGTTTTTGTTTTTGTTTTTGTTTTTGTTTTTCCTTGATCCCAACTGTGTTATATTTCCTGGGATTCAAAAAAAAGACAAAAAAAAATCATAGGATAAGTACAGTTAAATATTTTCCCCCACACAAAAATAAAAAACCTTCAGGTACTCATAATAGTAGTTAACATTTGTTGGCACAGATATATGTTTCAATAAAATATAATATATGCACATTAAAAATGTGTATATATTTGCATGTGTGTATTCTCCCAAAATTTACTGTCAGATTTAACCTAAAAGGTCCCCAAGCAAACATTTCATACTTATTTAGAATTTTTTAATGCTAGAGTCATCATCTCATAGCATTTAAAGTGACAGTTAAAATTGAGGTGGTTAATTGATAGTTACTTCTAAGATTACAAAGCAGATTTTAAGAATAATCCAGGTATTTTCGTTATCTTTTGAGTAGAAAAGATTGTATTTCAGACTTTTAGAACCAAGGTAGACAAGCTGATTTCTGGATTTATACTAGCAACCTGAAAAGATATTATATTTTACCAAGAAATGTGCAAGAAACTATTTACCATATTAAAATACATCACTTATGACTCTTTGTATCTTAGAGCTCAGGATACAACAGAGTCATCTCTCTCAGACCAGTATCAGAACCTTTTTATTCCACACTGTCATATAAGATCACTCGTTGAGCTGTTGTAACTATGACATCTCAGAAAAACATTGCAGAGAAAATTCATGCTTATAATTGACTGTTGCCAGCAGTGATCATCTGCCAGAGAGAGATTTAAGGGAAAAGAAGCTTTCATTTCACCCCTAGCATTGCAGAGAGTTTGGAGCAGGAGGATGTGTGCCATGTATATAATAAGTAGGGAAAGAAAAATGAGCATGATATTTAGAATTAGGCAGAATGACCTGTATGCCCCAAGTAACAAATAATATAAAAGCATCTCTATACATTTGTAGATCAGTAAGTATATTGAGGTTTTGTTTGAGGTAGAAAATAATAGCTGATCATTAAACAAGGATTCGGACAGCAATGAAAAAATGTCAGAGAAACAAACCAGGGGTGATTATTTTAGGGAACACAAATTTGAAAATTATCTGAAACCTGAAGAAGTGTCAGTAGGGGGACAAGGAACAGTGGGACATCTGTGACATTAGTAAGAGCTTCTGATGACGCAGATGCGGGCAGCCTTGAGCTTCTGTGCATTGTCTGCTGCTCCCAGTTGCGAATGGAAAGAGGCTTCTTAACTCTTCCTGTTACTCTGTGGCACAAATGCCATTTTCCAGGATGTTCCAGGTCCTCCTTGGAAGAAGCCCTGACTACCAGGGCAATGAGGGCCCCTGCAAGATGTGCTTTCTCCAGACAACTTGACTGACTCTCGGAGGCCTCTCCTTTCCTCTATGTCCCTCGTGTTTTCAGAATAACTAGTCGACCCAAGGGGACTCCATGTGAACCTATGAAAGGGTTTTCTGTACCCCTGTTGTATTCATGCCAAAACAGAGTATAGACGTGAAGTCTCCTATCATTTCCATTGCAGGAAATTTAGGTCCCAAATTTTAAATATACTTTACAAGTTTCCATCAGAATCCTTGAAAGCCTCTTGTGGCTACAGGGTTCTATGCCTTAAATGGAAGATTTTCCACATGTATGCTTCAGAAAGAGACAGCCAATCAGGCAAGGGTCATCAAGTGTGTTGTCATTTCAGAAGACCAGTGTGATTGTAATGAAAAGGCAGGAAGAACTATTCCTGGTACTCCCGTCGCTATCCAAAACTTAGCACACTGAGCAAATCTAACTTGAAAAGGGTGGTCTGATGCCCTTGGGGTAACCCTGGAGACTCTGCTAGAACAGCTCTCAGCAGCAAAGCAGCAGGTCAGGCCCTGGGCCTTAATACTAACACACTCAACAAAAAGAAGGGCAACCTTGGGGGTTTAGCAGGTGACCCTTCCTACACCTCCAGATTCAATTGACTTTCTCACCATAACAAGATGGCAGTCAGTAGATTCTGATTTCTTGGGCCACAAGAGAAATTCTTGCCTCTGTGGAAATGCCTTCTTAAATTTCCCTTTTGTTTTGGGGATGTGCAGCGTTCTCATTGAGCCTAGAATAATTCTTGAGATTCTTCAGACTTGGTATGAACCTTGGGTTGGTGAGGAGTCGTTCCATTCAAGTTCGTGCATCTGTCGCTAAGGAATGGAGTCCAGGAAGGAAGGCAGACCCTGCATTCCTTGGTGGCTATAACAGAAGTCCATCCATCCCACTGATAGCCATGGCATTCCAGGCCCCAGGATCAATTCATCCCACCATGAAGATAGATAAAGGTTAGAAGCTCATCAAAATGTCTAGAAGTCGATACCCAGGCAGACAGCAGGCTCCTGGTCAAGAACATCCCAAGTGTTATGAGCATCACAAGTATGGAAGCACTGTAGCAGTTCACCATCTATCAGGACCAGAGGAAAAGATTCCTGTTATTTGAACCAGTTTTAACATGATTCTTTTGCTTAGTTGCTTTGAATCCTGACCCACAAAGGAGAAGTAAACATTTGTATCTCGATGTTCTTGCATTCATTTTCCAAACTGCTTTTGCACCCCAAATTATATAAAGTGTTACTTTTATTTACAGGTACGAAACAGAAAACCAGTCTCCCTGGTTTATGTATTATTTGTTTCTGCTTCTATTTTTCTTGGTGTGCTTGGATAAGCTATTATTTGATCTGTTGAGTATTGGGATGAAAAATTTCTATCCTCAGTTTACCACAGCAAATGCTGAAAATAGGTAAACTTAAAACAAATGTTTAAACAGTTTGGTGAGGAAAAAGAAGAAAACTTTTTAAGAATTCAGGAAGAACTAGATGATCTTTTGATACTACCTTTTAAACTTGAGGCATTAATTACTTATTTGGTGCTTTGGAGTTGACAACTATGATTGGATGAATCTGTAGTATTTTTAATACCACCTAAAAATGTTTCTACTAAAAAATAATCTTGATGAAAACCAAACCTGTCCTATAGTGTTTAGTAAGATATTTCCTAAGTTGTGTCGTTTCGTTTGAAGGCCAGCTGAAACTGGTTTAAAAAATGTTAGAAGAAAGATTAAAATTTTCATTTTTCAATAGGGGTTGTACAGCCTATTAAAGATTAACTAGAAAAGTGAAGACAGCAGTAACAGACTCAAAGAGAAAGTGTGACTATAAGATGAACTCAATATAAATAAATTTTTATAGAAGAAAAGTGTGTAATGATAAGATAAAATAATTACATAGAATGTTTACTAAAACAAAATCTAGAAGATAGTAATACAGAAATCTCTTTTCACTCACCAGTCTTCACCATTAAGGTTAAGAGACTTGGGCTACACCCATTCATTCCACTGAATAGCCATATGACTTTTATATATGTTCCCTAGTCTCTCTGAGTCTCAGATCTCTACAGATGGAAGAGTAATTGCCTGGCCCCCAGGAGGGACCATGTGGACTCTCAGAGACCCTTCCAGTTTGAAATGTGTTTTGTTTTGTGTTTTGAAATTAAATTATGTATTTTTATGAATTTCAGGGTGCAAGTGTAGTTGTGTTACTTGGATATGGAGAGGATGCCCCAAAAATGTGTACATTAAAAAAGGAAAAAACTATATTAAAATTGTAATACTTAATATATACTGATAACAGAAGATGTATACAAATCACGTTTGACTTCTGCAATTACAAGAGGTGCTCAAAGTGGTTACTGTCAGCGTCCAGACACTTCTGATTACAGTGAACATCTCTTAACAGCTCTTAAAATGTGTATACTTTTTTTGGCACCCCCAGTATTGTGTAATGGTAAAATCTGAGCTTTTAGTGTACCCATCACCCAAGTAGTGTGCATTGTACCCAACAGATGGAATTTCATCCCTCACACCCCTCACCACCACCATTTGGAGTCTCCCGTATCTATTATTCCAATCTCTATGTCCATGTGTGCCAACTGTTTGCCTCCCACTATAACTGAGAACATGCAATTTTTGACTTTCTGTTTCTGAGTCATTTCACTAAGGATAATGGCCTCTAGTTCCATTCATGTTGCTGCAAAACACATTATTTTGTTATTTATTATGTCTGAGTAGTATTCCATGGTGTACATATATGTGTATATATACTACATTTTTAATCTGATCGTCCATTGATGGACACTTCAATTGATTCCATGACTTTGCTATGGTGAATAATGCTGCAGTAAACATACAAGTACAGATGTCTTTTTCATATAATACTTTCTTTTCCTTTGGGTAGATCCCACTGGTGGGATTGCTGGATTTAAGATAGTTGTGTTTTTAGTTCTTTGAGGAATCTCCAAACTGTTTTCCATAGAGGTTATACTAATTTATGTTCCCACCAACAGTATATAAGTGTTTCTTTTTCTCAGCATCCACGCCAAGATCTGTTGTTTTTTGACTTTTTAGTAATAGCCATTTTAACTCATGTAAGATGTTATCTAATTGTGGTTTTAATTTGCAATTATCTGAGAATTAGCATTGTTGGCCAGTTTTTCATATGTTTGTTGATTGCTTGTATGTCTTCTTTTGAAAAATGTCCATGTCCTTTGCCCACGTTTAATGGTTGTTGCTGTTGTTTGTTTGTTTGTTTTTTTCCTTTTCTGATTGAGTTGTTTGAGTTCCTTGTAGATTCTGGATATTAGTTCTTTGTCAGATGCATTGTTTGCAGATATTTTCTTCCATTCTGTAGGTTGTCTGTAATATGTCTGGTAAAGCAGAAATTTCAAGAGCAAAGCCAAAAGGTGAATGTAAATCAAAGCAAATAGGCTTGTGCTTGTTATATTGTTGCCTGCAATATCTGTTGCAGTGAGAGACTGAAGATTTAAAGTAAAAATAAGCGTGAACTTCTCAGTTGAACTATTGAACGATTCCTTGTCATTGACCAGACATGAAATAAATGGAGTAACAGAACTATAGTTCCTTCAAAGAAACATGATGCGAATAAAACTGGTTTGCTACAAGAATAACTATACCCCTAATATTTTAGTATTCCTCACAAAACAGTTCTCTCATTAAATTCTTCAACTTCAAAACATGTAGTTAGCTAAGAATAGACCTCAAGATGCAGAATGGTTTTGTGTAACCAGTCCCAAGAAAGTTCGTATTCATTACTGTTTGGTATCAGAAGTCCAATAAAGGAATAGAGGCTGGGCGTGGTGGCTCACACTTATAATCCCAGCACTTTAGGAGGCTGAGGTGGAAGGATCATTTGAAGCCAGGAGTTCGAGACCAGCCTCAGCAACATAGCAAGACTCCATCTCTATTTTTTTTTTTTTTAAGCCTAATAGAAGAATAGGTCATTTTACCATTCACTAGTTAGCTGTATATAGACAAAACAAAGTAAAGTGGCAGACTGGCAGATATGGGATTTCTAGAGAGCCATTTTAGATAATATAAGATAGAAAATGGATATCTTATCACCCAAGAGATTGTTTGTATAAGTTCAAGGAGGAGTTCTAAAGGGTACGTGTCATTTTTAAGGAGTGAATGGTGTTTGCTTAATTTTTTAAAATGGAACCATTTGAGCACCACAGAGTATGCATATAATGGGCATTTGCGGCTCTCAAGTGGAGATTAGGTCAATTTATGATCCGATTACTTTGCACTGTGTCATTCAGCTGAATACCTCTAACTACCATCATGTATTTTGACCATTATATAGTCTTGAATTGCTCCAATTCTTAGTCACACTTTAATTTGTAGCCATAATGGGCCATTGGTAAAGGAAAAAGAGCATAACACTGTGGAAATAAAACAACATTGACGTGAAATCTCTCATGGTTACCCAGAAGGTCTTCTCGGGTTCTAAAGGTTGCAGAGTTCTTGTCAGGACTTCTAGATATTTGCTACAGTGCTAAAAAGAAAATGTAGTCATAATTATATCTAGTCCCATTTTATAGAATATGCATCCATTTTAAAATAACTTGGCCTGCCTAGTCTTTCCCTCAATCCCGACCTAACCCTTTCTATTTCGTTTGGTCTGAAGTCCACTGTTAGCTCTGTGTACTTTACTCCCACCCAGAAATCTGCGGTAGGTTACATTGGGCTCCTCATCCTCATCCTCCTTGCTGCATGTCCTGCCCTGCATCAAAAGCTACCTTTTACCTTCTCTTCTTTTCCCAGAAAAGAGAGTCCTGCTAGAGAAAGATGCTATATGCTAATATGCCTTTTTTCTACCCCTTAGAACTTTTTTTTTCTTTTTTTTTTTTTTTTGAGTTGGAGTCTCACTCTGTCACCCAGACTGGAGTGCAGTGGCCGTTCCCAGCCACCGCAGCCTCGACCTGCTGGGCTCCGGCGATCCTTCCGCCTTGGCCTTCCAAGTAGCTGGAACTACAGGCACGCGCTACCATGCCTGGCTGATTTTTTTATTTATTGTAGATATGAGGTCTCACCAAGTTGCCCAGGCAAGTCTCGAACCCGCAGGCTCAGGCAATCCACTCACCTCAGCCTCCCAAGGCGCTGGATTACAGGCTGAGCCACCGAGCCCCGCTAGAACTTTTGTACAGTGCTGATTCCAAATCTTCACCTCTTTCCTTTTAAGTCCCCATATTCTTCCTACCGGTCCTTAATTTCAACAGAAGACTAATATTGGGCATTTGTCTACTAAGTATCCTCTCTACATTAGTGCTAAGTACTTCATATAAATTCATCCTGAATTTATTGTCCCCATTTTACAGGTTAAAAAATTGAGACTAAAGTGCACAGCAAATATGCAATAAACTGGGGTGTGAACCCAGATCTGTCTGACTCCAAAGCCCACAACATTTTAGATCTCTTTCAAGCTTAGCATCCTTCAGGTTTTAGGATCCTTAAAGCACTGGATCAACCCATCATCGTTCTCATATTTTTTCGTTTCCTTTCTTTTACCTCATCCAGGAACTGACTCTAGCAACTGTCATCTTTTTTAAGCTGCTTCATTTTGTTCTGTTCTCTGAGCATCTTTCTTCTTGCCTTCCAACAGGATCACCTCTCCTTTTCTTAAAATATGAGTAAAACCATCTCTTCCTTGACCCAGCTCATCTTTCTGGTTACTGTCCAAATTTCCGCCTGCCTTTCTAGGTCAAAAGTTTCCAGCACATGGCCCACACCTGCTTCCTCAACTTCCTCTGCCCATTTCCTACCAGCTCCTTCCAACCTGGCTTCCACAGTGGCCTCCTTATTAGAACTGCCCTCTCAAAAGTTCTTACCAAATCCTGGAGTCTTTACCCAGCTCTCACCTTCTCCAACACACAGCGGGATTGACAAATCACTCCTCCCTCAAATCCAAACTGCACTTGATCCAGTGACTGCACATAAGTCAGCCAGTCAGGCTGCAAAAAATGCAACTGCCCCAGAGAAAAGATAAATTCAGATCTGGCCCACTTCACACCTAAAAGCAGCCTGAGATTACTCCAGGAGCAAGAACTTTGAACGGTTCTATTGGAAGTTCACCTTGCACCTGTATGCTACTGCCTCTCAGTTTACCTTGCTGTTGTCTTCAATAGGTCTCAGGGATGCTTTTGTCTTGGTCCTCAGTTCTTTGCTTTTTGACTCACTTATTTGATGAGTTCATTCGCCTTTCATCGAACTCATCTGTGATCTTGATGCTCACACCTCTGTTTAGAACCTAGACATTTAATTTGCATTGCAGCCTGCATTTCCGACCATAAATGCCTATGTCATATAAAATCCTACTTGTCTAAAATAGAACTTTATCCATTATCCATTCATCTGGATACCAAGTTAGAAACTTTGGGGTTATCTTTTATGTTTCTCTCCTTTTTACCTACTTATTCAGTCCACTATGTTTGTTAGAAACAGCCTCTGTGTCAGGATTTATGTTAAGAGCGGGTGAAACAAACATAAGCCTACCCTCATGCTTCAAAGTTCTGACACTTCTTTCCTTAAAATGCCAACCAGTTATTCCCTTACATCATGCCGTTTCCTTCATTAGACTCCTGGCGTGCCATGGCAGGGATTAGTACAGCAACTTCTCCACTGAGAACTCAACCTTTGGTTTCTTCTGCTCTCTTACTCTGGACACACAGGATGCTCTGTAAATAAGGTGACTTATTCTTAATTGTTGTAAAATATATTTGACATAGAATTTATCCTCTCAGCCATTTTTAAGTGTACAATTCAGTAGTATGAGGGGGACTCCCCCCAAAATTGAATTATCTTTTGGCAGGCAGGCCCATTGTAATACAGGCTTCCTGCAGTAACTAAGTGTTCTGGGAACCCATAGGCATCACTGTACCAGCTAGCTTTGTTGTGAGAGGCTGTGTTTGGCTTCAGTGAATTGTTTTTTGGAGATTCTTTCAACATATTTGTCCATTTTATAATGGGTGGTTTATGAGCACGCCTGCCCACTCCTTGCTGAATATTCAGCAGTTTTTGACTGAAAATGACTTGACCCCTATGCTCTACCCTCCCTAAATACCTGATCTCACCCCAGCGTTTTTTTGTTTGTTTGTTTCCTGGGATGACAAAAAGTCCTCAAAGGGAAATGATGTTTTTCCAATATGGAAGCGGTGCAACAAAAAATGGCAGAAGCTCAAAACTGAGTTCAGAAACTGTTTTGAGTAGTGGAAAATGTGTCTCAATAGATGTATTGCATCAAATGGAGAATACTTCGAAGGTGACTGAAGTTTCATCATGTAAGAATAAATACACAATTTTTTTATACATAAATTATGGGTTTGTTTGAGTTCCCCTTGTATATTCACACTGTTGTGCAACCAATCTCCAGAACTTTTTCATCTTGCAGAACTAACACTCTGTACCCATTAAACAATTCCCTATACTCTCCTACCCTCTAACAATCACCATTCTTTTTGTCTCAATGAATTTGACTACACTAGTGCTTTATATAATATTCATCCTTTTGTGACTGACTTATTCCATTTAGCATAACGTCTTCAAGGTTCAACCATGTGTCAGAATTTTCTTTTTAAGGCTAAAATTCCAGTTTTGTTTGTTTACCCATTGACACTTGATTTGCTCCCACCTTCTGGCTATTAATACAGATACCACTTTGAGACCCTGCTTTCAATTCTTTTGTACATGTACTCAAAGGTAGAATTGGTGGATTACGTGGTAGTTCTATTTATAATTTTTTGAGGAACCACCATATTGTTGTCTACAGTAGCTACACCATTTTACGTTCCCACTAGCAGGGCACAAGGGTTCCAGTTTCTATGTGTCCTTCCTAAAACTTGTTATTCTCTGTTTTATTTTGGTTTGGGGATTTTTTATTTTTTATAGTAGCTGTCCCAGTGGATATGAGGTGGTATCTCGTGGTTTTTATTTGCATTTCCCTTATGCTTAGCAATGTTGAGCATCTTCTTTTGTGCTTATAGGCCATGTGTATACCTTTACAGAAATGTCTGTTCAAGTCCTTTGCCCATTTTTCAGTCAGGTTGTTTTGTTGTTGAAATGTAGTTTTTTATATATTCTGGTTACTAACCCCTCATCAAACACCTGATTTGCAGACATTTTTTTCCACTCAGTGGGTTGCAGTAATTGTTTTTGAGTGAGTTTTTATCTTATTTAATGGTAATGTTTTTGAACTTTAGAATGACTCTCATTAGTAAAGGACTTTTCTTCAAAAATTATTTCAAGGATAAAACCTTCCTTAAATAAATGAGATTTCTCTCAATGCATAAATAACTTTGGAAGATAAATTTTAGATAAATTTTATGAAGCTCAAAATAAAATAGAATAACCAATTATTTGGCAAATTCCTATCAAGGATTAGAAAGGTACCTTCGACCTGACCTATCCAGAGAATATAGCCTTTAAGCTTATTAAGCTTTTGATCAAATGTTAGGGAATAAAGTTTACGAAGTACTTAATTAAAAATGAGAACTTATTTTTCAAGCTTAAAAATGTTCTGGTTAGAGACATTTTTAAAAAACCTTATAAAAGGAGCTGAATAGTAGACTCAGAAAATTTAGTATTGTAAGAGTTTATTGCGCCAAACATTGTTTTTTTGTTTAAATATCCTGCCAGCTTCTAAAAAAGTATTTGTAGGGTACTATGATGGGTCACATCCATAGTAGCATTCCTGATATTGGAAGTATAGAGTTAAAACCACGTAGGTAGAGAAGAAAACCACGCACATATGTCAAAGGTAGTTTTACTCCAGGTTTCCTATTAGCTTTAACCAAAAGAAAAATAATAGATCATGTCATTTACATTGTATAATACAAGGAAGCGCCCAAGTTAATAACCAGAGACTATATTTTTCCTTAGCACAAAACTCTAAGAGAAATGTATCACATAGGTCTTTATAAACTTGACAGCGATCCCCATAATGGACAGCATTTTATAAAAGGTATGTGAATCTTGGCTCCTCTTATGTCCATATGATTCTGTGAATGCATTTCATGGTAAAGTAATGTGGTTTAACTTTTGATGTCATTGGCAAGAATCATCTGAGGCTCAGACTGGCCTCACCTAGCCCCTGGATACTAATGCTTTCAAAGCCTGTATCATAATGCCTCTGCAAAAGTTTGGGTACTTGAAATATCAAATACCAAACTTCAGTAGGCATCTTATGCCCCTTATTACATTTTATATCTAAATAACCTGATAGATAAAAAGAAGATGTGAACTCCGATCTCATCAAAAATGGCAACTATTTGCTTGATGAGGTAACATGTTTTAAACCGGGACCTAATAATTCTGTCTTAAATTTACTATTCCAAGTCCTGTCTTTAACAAAAACAAGCAATTTATGGAGAAAATAAACATTCAAGACTGAATTGATGGTACAGATGGGTTCATAGAAGTTGTCTTTCCAAATCAAATTTGCTGAGAATGAAGCTTTAGCAGAAGTATTGCTCATTCTAGATCAAAATCTTTATCAGCTATGTCAGTTAATAGATGTATAAAAGATTGAAAGTTAGACATTGAGGCAGATATCTCAGGGACCTGTGTGTATTTTAGCAGGAGAAGCATGTGCTAAGCCTAGCTGAGTCTTATCAGAAAGCCAAACTAAGATTGAAAGACCTGTTCCTTACTGGGTATAGGTAACTCAGAAATCATGTCTTAGATTTTTAACAGAGATCTGTAGACAAGTTGGTTATTGTCCCCGTTAAGAGTATTCCTTGCTTAGCATACTGATTTCTTCTGAAGAAAGGACTACAACTGTCTGCACAAGATAATTGGTTTTCTCAAATCTAGGTCTCTCATAAATGAATATTGTCACAGTCTGAAAGGAAGGTTAATAGCTCATATTTTTTGTGTTTTCTTACCCATGATGCCATAACTCAGGAAATAACTGTTTGTTATTATCAGGCATTTACAAGAGAACCAGAAGGGAAATAGAATGGCAGGCAGAAAGATCAAAGCAAGGAAGTCACTTCTGCCTTTGCACTAACCCTGATGGGATGACAGTGATGTGACCGGGGAATGAGAAATGGTTGGATGGAGGATATATTTTGAAGGTAGTGCCTACTGGATTTGCTGACAGTGGATATGGCGTGTTAGAAAACAGGAGGTGTCAAGGATGACTCAAAAGGGTTGTGGCTTGAGAAATAGCAAGAGTGGTGTGGCCATCAACCAAGATTTGGTTTTTTGTGCCAGTTGCTCTTATTTTAAAAGTTTTCTAATAGTAATTTTACTTAAATACTTGGATGTCAAAGTGATAACCCAGTACAGTCCCTGAACCAATTCGATTATGGCCTCTGCCATCAAGTTTTAAGAGTTGTAAAAAGTAGTAGAGATAATAATACTACCATTTTATGTAACTATATGGTGATGTGATTGCTTCAGGGTAAGTTGAGTTTTGTAAACGTGTTCTTGAGGGGCTTGCAGATTGTATTACAAGGCAACATAGCTATATTCTTATGGCTTTATTAGATCAGGAAACTGATTTTAGATATTACACATTGTTTATTTTTACTTTAGATGCAGGGGGCACACCTATGTGTTCGCTGCATTAACATATTTTGTAGCATTGAGGATTGGGTCTCAGGTGGCCCATTCTCCAGATAGTGAACATTGTGTCCATAAGTAGTTTCTGGACCCTTAGATGTCGCAGATTTTAAAAGACATCCAAATCAGCATAATTTTGAAGCAGTTTATTGTTGAGAAGAGAATGTATGAAAGTAGATATAGTGCCTTACTTTTAGCAAAATCATTGTTCATTTTGGATTTAAGTCTGGATCAGCTATGTTAAAAGATTGAAAGTTAGAAATTGGGGCAGACACAGGCATCTCGGGGACCCGCAGGAGGAGCATATGTTAAGCGTGTTCAGTGTATGGTTGAATATGTTTTTTGTAAAAACATTATATGTTTAAGGAAAATGAGACGAACTAGATTTTTTTCTAAGGTGACTTGAGAGCTCATAAAACACTGTTTCACAAAGAACTGAATATCACATGTTCTCACTTGTAAACGGACCTTGAACAATTATCATAATACTATAAAAAAGGATTGTCAGTAGTGGGGGGGGCGGGATTTGCAGTAGTGGGAATCTGTGGGGTGGGGGCACACCTCATCAACAAGCGTACTTGCATAATGAACATTTGTATACCTAGCCCTGAATTGTACACCTCATCTTTAAAATAAAAAAATTAAAATTTTAAAAAAACACTATTTCAGTCACTAAAAAAAATTCAGATACTCATTGAATTGCTGATTAGAAAAAGTGATTTGCCATTATTAAGTAGAGGTGATGCCTAGTGTTCAGAAATTCCACATTTACTGTGGCAGTTGGTCGCAGCTGACCTTTGCAGAGCTCATGTCCAGGATGGAGTCACTTAGCTGCTTAATGAGCATAAAAATTACCCGGGTCTCCACAGCTCAGCATTGTGATGTCTTTACCTATACATCGTAACTCTCCACAAGTGAAATCTTTGGTTTATTTGTAAAACAGCATAGCTCTACAAGAAAGTCAACAGCTGATGCTTAACTTTTCAAAAGTTGCCTTTCAGTTTCTTATAACACATTTGATTGGAGAAAGTATGTGTGATCATGGCGTTTGGAGACTTTTGAGGGGCTGAAGACTTGTAAATGTCAGCAGTCTTTTGAGTCCATGAAAGACTTCGTGGGCATGTTTTCTCCTCAGGTGGATGCATGTTTTGTGCATGATCAGCTGCAACAGCAGAACATCCACTCTGAATGACTTTAGCTGATCCTCCCAGACTGCCTAGCCTGATGCCCTACCCCCAGTCCAAGAACAATGGCACATCTTACCACCTGGCTGATTCAAGGGGTTGTGTGCTGCTCTGGAACTGAGCCTGGGATTTGATCACATGAATTCACTAACATGAGCCAGAGGCAAGTCCAGATTATTCCTGGGCAAAATCTAGACATGCCAGTGGCCTAGGCCACACAGGCTAATGCTAACAGCAAACTCAGAGTGGGCTCCTGTTCTCCTTTGCTTCTCTTTATCAGTGCCAGGGCTACCAGAGCTCTCAAGAAACCCTCTGGATTTGTGTTTGAATGTGATTTTGAGTCATTTGGCCAGTTGTGCAGTAGCACTGAGCCACTGAGCTGGGCTAGATGGAAAGATATCCAAATCAGCATACCTACTTGATCGTAGAAAAAAAACAAGTAAAAAATAAAGGATTAAACACTAGCAGGCTTCACTGATGCTGTCTTTCCAAAATATACTTATAGAAACATTGAGGTATGTTTGGCTCTAGTGTAGTATATAGTAAAAAATGGTGGAGCTAATGCTACTGTTTTGTTTGACTGTACGGTGGTGTGTTGTGATTGGATCAGGATATGTTTTTTGTACTTGAATTTCGTAAATTTATCACTTGAAGGGCTGGCAGATTATAAGGCAGCATAGCTATACTCTTAAAGCTTCATTAATTATGATACCTAGACATAAAAAAGCATTCTGGGAAAAAAGAATTGGGATTCTACAAAACTGAAATAACATGAACAGAGGGCATCCATGGATTCTTGGGCACAACACATGAGATTCTGAAGCATCGCCCTTTTGTATATCAGTAATGGAGCCCATGTGAGGTTATTACTATAACTGGTTGTTTAGAAATATGTTCTTACCCTCTTGATTTTGTTTCCATTTCTTATTTCACAATACCCTACAGACAGAGATCATCTAAAATATCCTCTACAATTTAGAAATGTCAATTTTGATGATTGGAAGTTGAACCTCTCATTTTTAATTAATACAGTTTATGTTTTAAAACAGTTTTAACTCCTTGCACTCAGAGACATCTCGCAGGTCACCTACCAGCAACTCAACCACACTGTACAAAATAGTGAAAAACAACTCACTTCGTAATTAGTACAGTGTTGGAACCAATTATTTTGTTGTAATGACATTTGACTTGGCATGGAATTTTGGACATTAAGGAACTTATTTTTGACAAAAAAATGAAAACTTTATATTTTATATTTTTCTAATGTGATAATGTGTGGAACAGTCACCAACATGCATTGCAAGTTCATTGATACATGTTTTGCAATAGTAATTTGACATCTTCCACCTAGTGTTATTCTTTTTGAGCAGACAATGCAGTCTCGTTTTCTTTCTCCCACATTAGTAATATGTAATTTATTTCCCAGTCTGTTGTTCGAAGAAAATGTGGAAGACGCACTTATGATTCCTGAAAACCACATCTCAACTGATCCGTCATATCTCAGTATATACTTCATTCCAAACTTTTGTGCAATTTGGATGGAAAACCTCAAGGAAACATACATTTTTGAAAAATTTGTGCTGGCATAAGATAGTCCTGTATAATCACCAGCCACCTTTTTATGTCCCCTTAGAGGGGACATCCAAATGGTTTGCTAAATTTATGATGTCCCCTCAGAGGGGACATCCGAGTTCAAAGGGTTAAGTTACCAGAAAAACTGAACAGAAAGTACAGAGAGTTTCCCTATACCTTCTCTCTCCATGTCATGTGCACACACAGCATTCCGCTATTATTAGCATCTTGCATTTGTGGGAGCATTTGGTGCAACTGATGAACCGATATCAGTATATTAGTACTGAAGTCCATAACTGACATCAGGGCTCACTCTTCATGTACATTCCGTGAGTGTTGACAATTGTATAATGTCATGTATCCCCCACTGCAGTATCATACAGAATCATTGTACTCCCCTAAATGTGCCCTCTGTTCCACCTGTTCACTCCTTCCCCACTTGCATCTGAACCCTTAGCAACTCCTGATCTTTTTACTGTCTCTGTAATTTTACTATTACATTCATTGTTAAATGACTACCCAGTGGTTCCTAAGGAAACATCATTTCTACCTTTATTCATTAAGTGGTCTCTCAATAAACACTATGTGCCAGGTCGTGCACTATATTTTGGAATTATGACAGAGCGCCGAAAATAAAAAATCCCAATCTTTACAAAGCTTACATTCTAGTCCCTTAAGCCTCCAGGCTCAACTAGGTCCTAAATAGGATTCAGTGGGCCCCAGGAGAGGACAAGATGAGGAGGTGGTCAGAAAAAGTAATGTGAGAAGGGGGCCTCCTACCAGTCAGCCCTTGGTCTCAGGTCAGACCCTGCCCACCCACCCCACCCGCCACTCCTGCATTTTTCCCCTGCAGTCTAGTCCCAGGAGTTCTACCTGATGACCTCCTCCAGCTGCCACCTGTGTTTTCTCCCCAAAATACATCAAGAACTGTATGCTTTTTTCCAACATTTCCTCTGTCCTGCTGTCTCTGAAATAAGTACAAACACCTCTTTTAGACTTTAATTAAGCTTTCACTACTAGATATCTATAGTCCTGCCTAGTGCTAATAAAATATCATGGACAGTTTACAAGGTCATAAGAAATAGGTGCCCATGATCATCATCTAAAGACTAATTGGGCAAGGTTTTCCCCCTTTGGAAGGAGATGACATTCTTGGGCTGGTAGACATCATTCCCCTATGGGGCCATAGGAAGCCCCATTCTTTTCCCTGTTGCCTTCTCCATAGTCTTCATTCTCTGGAAAGATGAGAGGTTCCTGTAAGGATGTACCAGGGAAGAGATGGAAGGCTGAAAGATCCATTTCATCCTTGCTAACTCTGCTTTACTGTCTTTTGGTTCATACCCTTTTGGTCTGTACAAGAAGCGTGCTTAAAAGCCAACTAAATGGAGTCCTTGGGAACCCCCTTGCCTGAGCAATTCTTGGGACAGACCCTGTGGGTAACTCCTATAGGTTGATGAGAGCCAATAGTGCCCATCTCTTCCCAACTGCACATCCAGTCACATCATGCTGGTGAAATTGGCCACAGTGAGAATATTTACGCAAAGGAAATCAGTAAACACTACCACTAACAGTTTTGCTAATGTTTTTTCTTCAAAGAACCACTTTACCAGCATACCACAGGGCAGACCTTTCTTGATCAAACTCTTACATTGGTTGTACCACAGAAACTAAATCTCTGAACACTATATTTATTTATATACTCTAATTCGACTCCCTATAGTTTTGTCTGGGGGGGGTGGAGAAGGATGCCAACCAAAGTCAACAAGAGATTTGATCCAGTAAGTTTTGAAAACCACATTTAGCATCAAGCTACACAGACCTAGCTCATACTTTCTATTTCCTGTGAAAGAAGGACTGAGGCAATTTACACATAATCTCATCTATGCTATCTTCACTGAAATGTCAGAGCAGTATGGCTCTAAAACTTGCTATTGCAAGTGTCGGGCCATAATCATAATTAGCATTTATTTTTCCTGTGTAATTAATAAGGGACTGCTTATGCTGACTCACTCTTTTGTGCGCCATGTAGGACTGCCCACGCAAGAGCAAAAGCCGACGCTGCCGACCAGGCTGCCCTGGCCGCCCGCCAGGAGTGCGACATCGCGAGAGCTGTGGCCAGGGAGCTGTCACCTGATTTCTACCAACCAGGTAAAACAGTTCTCCTTTGATGGGTGAGGTAGAAGCACTGGCTTTGAAAGGTCTGTGCTTCATGAATCTCAGCAACACTACAAAACAAGTGAGAGCATGTACAGAGTATCCATTATCTGAGATGCCTGGGGCCGGGAATGTTTTGGGTTTGGGATTTTTTCAGATTCTGATATACAACATATACATAATGAGATCTCCTGGGGCAGGGACCCAAGTCTAAAGGTGAAATGCATTTATGTTTTATAGATATATCTTATACATGTAGCCTGGAGGTAATTTTATACAGTATTTGTATAACTTTGTGCATAAAACAAAGCTTTGACTACACTTCCACTGCAGCCTGTCACATGAAGTCAGGTGTGAAATTTTCCACTTATAGCATCATGTCAGTCCTCAAAACATTTCAGATATCTGAGCATTTTGGATTTTTGGATTATAGATGCTCAGCTTGTAGTACAAATATAACCTGGGCCTGACACAGTGGTTTATGCCTGAAATCCCAGCACTTTGGGAGGCCAAGGTGGAAGAACTGCTTGAGCCCAGGAGTTCAAGACAAGCCTGGGCACCATGGAAAGACCCTGTCTGTGCAAAAAATAAAGAATTAACCTGGCATGGTGGCACACATCTATAGTCCCAGCTACTCAGGAGGCTGAGGCAGGAAGATCACCTGAGCCCAAGAGGTTGAAGCTGTGGTATGCTGTGATTGTGCCACTGCTCCCTAGCCTGGGTGACAGTGTCAGACCCCGACTAGAAAAAACCAAAATCACCTGAATTTTGAGTGCTAACACTAAAGATAAAGATTTGGGTTATACCCCAGGGTAGGTCCTTCCTGCTCCTTGCCCCATCTACATTTGACCAACAAACTTTGAGTGATAGCAGTAAACAAGATGAGAATCTGAAAGAAGTATCTGATTCTAAAAAATTGTGTTAATGACAATTGCAGATTTGTAACAAATAGCCCCCAGTTCAGAGGAATTTGTAGCAATAACATTAGCAGTAAGAGAAGAGCCAATACATTCTGTGACTGTTTTTTTGTTTTGTTTATTTGCCTTGTTTTCTTTTTAGAAAGCAGGATTTATTGAGAGGACAGAAAAGCTCCATAGCAGAAGGGGACCCCAGGGGGTTGCCTGTGACTGGTTTGTTTTGTTTTGTTTTGTTTTTGAGTTGGAGTCTCACTCTTTTGCCCAGACTGGAGAGCAGATTGTTTTTTTTTTTAATGTGCCTGAATTAAAGCTGAAAGGAGTATGGTTAGGAGGTAAAGCAGTTTCCCCTTCAACAGATTAATCTGGACAGATTAAGAGAAAAATACATGTTTTGAAGGAAGAAATGAAAGAGACAACCTCAAAAAAAACCCATCTTGATTACCTGCATCTAAAATGTTATAAAACAGCAATCAACAAATATTTGCAGTAGGTTTAAACATTTAATTCAAATAGTTTCCCGGTAGACTGTTTCTAGCCCTTTTCACTTTATTCTGGTGTTTTTGTTTTGAATTTCAAAAGGCAGTAGTCACCTTTTTATGTGTGTTTCTCCATTGTTTTATAAAGAATATCTTTCAATGACAGTTTGAGGGATCAACAGACTTCTATGTGAAGAAACCAAAATAAATGTTCTCAATCTCTAACTATCAAAATTTACATTTTCTTGGTAAAGAATTTTTCCACGTTGATTTTTTTAAATTATTAACCCACCTCTAGCCCATCACTCTGCACGCCATAGGTATTCAATACATGTTTGGTTCCTATGAGGGGGAATACAACATTAGAACCCAGAGGGTATCAGTGGGTCCTAATGAACAAGTGAGTCAAAGTAAATGAAATAGCCGGATCCATTGAAAAGGCAGAAACTTGGCAATAATAAAGGATACAAAATGAGAGGGACATGATCTGGAGATTTGAGGGGTTTTTTTTCCTGCAAAGAAAGACAATAAAAGACCAGGCTAAGAAGATGCAGGTTTTGTAAGAAGGCTCAGGAAGGACCCAGTCTAATTGTTGAATGATAGATACTGTTGTCATGGAGTGATTTCTCTAAGAGTTTAAGTCCAACCACTGGCTGTTTTATAATGGGTGTTTTCTTTCATATGCATCTTTTTAAACTGTTGGATGAGATTTAAATCGTTTGATAACCATGTATATTTCATTGGGAAAGGGTGCCTTTCCATTTTTTGTGATAGGAATAAAGTATCTCCTTGTGTGAAATGAACTCACACTAACCTGGTACCTAAGTACATTGGCACATTAGCTGTTCTAGGGTGTGTGAGTCACCCAAGAAGGGTTGTTCTGTCCTCACCATAGTGCTGTCATTGGGAAGAAGCTGAACAATGAAGAGTTATGGGACTCGAGCTGCTTTGAGCACAAACAAACTTACCATTGTTATCTGCAGATGGTAATTTCTTGGTTTTGTTATGAATTTTGTTGGGGAATGGGGTCCCTGTAGATTTCTAATAGGTGTTACCAAGAGGTAAATGATACAAAAGGTCATCTCAGTTTCCCAGACTGAATAGTTTTAAAAGCCTTTTATGGTGTAAAACATTTGAAGGGGAAAAAAATATTGTGGGAAAATGTAATTCCACTCTTTCTTAGCTAAAACGGTTTCATATAAGCAAATTGTCCATCAGTAATGAATACATCACAGTAGCATGAGATGACAGTGGGTCTATTTGAGACCAGAGCTAAGGGAGAAGGCTGCAATCCCCTTTGACCCACAGCCAACACTTCCTTCAGCAACTGTATAGAAAGCCTTTTCTGTACTGAGTATTATTGATCTTCTCAAGGGAGCTTAACTCATGCTTTCCACTCTGCATTCACCGGGTGATCAAATCAGATAGAATTTTCTAAAAGGGCTTTCAAGTACTTCTAAGTCAGGCTACTCATTTAATTTACATATCTCAGATATAAAAGTTTCCATTGTTTGGAATGCATGTGTCGTGTTAATCCCGGGATAAAGGATGCTTGTCATAGCTCACATTTTGAACACTTTCATGGCAGATTACCTATTTTCAGGAGCTGGCAGTATTTTCAGATATTTAGCATCTTAGTTAAATCTTAGGCCTTTAGCTTGAAACTGTATTATTCTACAGGTCAGTTAAAAATGAAGGAAAAAGCATAGCCTTGTGGAATGGCTTTGTCACTCAAAAGGTTAAGCTCAAATAATAAAAGGCAGACAAATGAATGTTTGGGAATGTGTATGAGGATAATTGTGTACATACACAGAAACCTCAATTGCCATTAGTGTGAAGGAAGATTGCCCTCTGAGAATTCAGCTTGAAAATGAGTCTTGGAAACTGCTAAGGAGGGAGGGGCATACCTCATCAAAAAGGGTACCTGCATAATCAGTATTTGTATACCTAACCTTGAATTGTACCTCACACCTTTATAATAAAAAAATTGATGCTTATAATATATACATAGTTTTAGAGTACATGTGATAATTTAATATATTCATATAATTTGTAAAAAGAAATTGAGTCTTGGATACTGATAGCATGGTTTTAGGAATGCAAAGACTTCCTTGTAACCTGACTGGGTTATGAAAACATCTAAAGAAAGAATTGCACCCAAGGAAATGTAGAAAAAGAAGAGTCACAGAGGCAAAAATCAACGATGTCAATCCCAACACTGTCCAGAGCAGGAGAAACCCAAGCCAAAACCTTGGAGTATTGCTGTCACATTGGCAAGGACGTTTCTATTATGGGGAAGGATGCAGGGAACTGGAGCCAACAGTGTATGGTGTTATTGGCAAGATTATCCTGACTCAGGAAATGGATGCATCAGGCTAGCCCAGCTTGATGCTATTAGATATTTTATTCATCTCGTGCTTCTTGTCCCGATTTCGTGTTCACCAGTAACTTTCCAATTTTGGTAGAAAGGGAACTCTACCAACAGGGAGAGCATGTACTGGTGGTCTCAGTGCAAGTCCCCTGACCTATGGGACATCTACATTGCTCATTGTATACCAGTGAATTTGGCCTTCTGGTATTGTACATCAGTCTTTGGAGCTTTGGTAAGGTGAATCAGCCCCAAGGGATGGCTCTCTTTCAAAGTGCTGATAAAATCAGGTTCCTAAGCCAGTAAGCCTGACATAAGTCTTTGGAAGAAGGACCACCCAGGAAAGAGGAGGGATTGGGGCATGAGGAAAACAATTGGGACACTATATGTGTGACTCTTTGTCCCATTATTTCAATTTCCTTTCAGGCAAGATACTTCATTTTTAATTTCTAATGAAAGTAGGATGTAAAATGTTTATGTTTTTCAGTAGGAGAAGAGGGTCTGGGCATTGGTTAAAAAAAATTGAAACTCTGCCCTGGAATGTAGTGAATGTAGTACTTTGAGCCCTCCTGGGAGATAGCCAGCCTCCTCCCCTGGGCAGCATCCCCAACAAGCTTTGTCCTCCTGTGTTTGAGCATGAATGTGTGCATTGATTATTTAAGGTGAAAGTGAGATCTTCAGTATGGGTTACTATGAACCAGTGTTAACTAAGTTTGCCTTTCCAGTATGAATTAAATGCATTAGAAATCAAAACATATCTTCATTACATAACTGTCTATGTCCATCATTAGTATGTAGTATTTTTGATAGAAAAAGGGCACATCCTGGAATAGATTAATTCTAAGCTCACCTTCTAAACACAAAATTCTGAATAACTATTTTCATTTAAAAAAAGGGGACCGTATTCAGTGGCTCAACCTGTAATCCCAGCACTTTGAGAGGCTGAGGCAAGTGAATTGCCTGGGCCTTCAGGTTTGAGACCAGCCCGGGCAACTTGGTGAGGCCTCGTCTCTACAATAAATCAAAAACTAGCCAGGCATGGTAGCGCACACCTGTAGTTCCAACTACGGGAAAGGCTGTGGCAGAAGGATCACCAGAGCCCAGCAGGTTGATACTAGGGTAGCCATGAGCGTGCCACTGCTCTCCAGCCTAGTTGATGGAGTGAGACTCAACTCAAAAAAAAAAAAGGGAAGCTGAATAATCCACTGGTTGACATGAAAGTGACCGTTTGTGAGTTTGCCGATTACTTATAACACTTATTCATTCCAGTATGTGCAGTTTCACAACATGTATTGAGTGCCAGCCAAGTGCAAGTACCAGAAGCAAGACCCTGTGGATTGCAGTCCAGAGCACTCTGGCTGTGATCACAGAAATTGCGGTATTGGTACAGATGAGACTGTACAGTCCTATAGGAAAGCAGCATTCTTTCCATATAGCTCATAAAAGTGATCCTGCTACTAATTATGTAACCTTTTGGACTCTCAATCTGATCCTCTTTTTTCTGATTGGCAGACCCCATGGAAAGTGTCTAATGTCTACTTAATAACTACCACTGTTCCTACAAAGCATTTGATATCATACTGCCCTCACAGACATTTGTTTTGGAGACCTTCATGGTGCTCCTGCCCATAGCCAGCCCACCAAGGTTCACCTCTGGAGTGAATACCCTGCTGCTACCATCTGCCCTGTCTGTTCAGAGCCCTGATGCCAATTGTAATGCCTTTAATGTTGGTGAATGGCATGCTGAATGTTTTTATATCATGTGGCGTATCAGTGAGCAGATGACCTGTACCTGCCTTCTCCCCATTATGAATCTCCAAGGGAAAAATTCCCTTAGGATTTATAGATTCTGACTATGAAAATAGATGAAAATGCTGAGTGCAACAGCTATCAACATTTGTCATAATTTCCCTCCCTGGCAATATTCTGTCTAGTCTTTTTAATGAACTGCTGCATCTCATCAACTTTATGTTGCTGGCTTTGCAATACTGACACACATTTACTACACAGAACAAGTAGCAGGCATGATATGTGCCTTCCAAGAGAAAATAGTCCAGGAAAAACTTCTGTCTTCTGCATTATATTAAATGTCTTATTTTAAAAGCATTTAATCTTACTCTGGAAAATCTAACTGTATATCCTCATTTAGTTGGCCGGTACTTCATGTGACTGTGCCACATTGGAACCGTTTCCAACTGAATGTAGTCATGTAAAGCTGGCTTTATGTCCACCTCTAGTCAACATATTTCTTGCATGCTTTCAAATGCCTGTAAACTGTTAGAATCACCTGGAGCATTAGTTAAACATCAATATTTGTGACCGGGCCGGTGGCTCACACCTATAGTCGGGAGACTGAGGTAAGAGAATTGCCTGAGCTCACAGGCTCGAGACTAGCCTGGGCAACTTGGCAAGACCTCATCTCTGCAATAAATCCAAAAATAAGCCAGGTGTGGTGGCATGTGCATGTAGTTCCAGCTACTTGGAAGGTTGAAGTGGAAGGATTGCCTGAGCCCAGTGGGTCGAGGCTGTGGTGGCCTTGAGCATGCCACTACACTCCAGCCTGGGAGACAAGAGTGTGACTCCAACTGAAAAATAGGTATATTTCTAGGCTTCAGTTTATACTTATTAAATCAAAATCTCTGGGCATAACACCCCAGTTACTTCTGACAGGCAGCAAATGTGAGAGCCACTGCTTGTGAGTATATTTATTCCCTTACCTAGCCATTTTTTAAACATATAATGAAGCTAGTGCTTTTTTAAATCTGAAAGTAGGTACTAAAATGTATTTTCTACATTTTCTAAATGTGTAAGTAAATTCTTTGAGCTCAACCAGATTTTGAGTATCATTAGAAGCCCTGTAGGTCAATCTGAGTGAGTATATCTGAAAAACTTCATCTTAGAAGAGTAGGAATAAGTAAGTATTCCTTTCATAATATAGTTAGGATGAGAAAATTGGTCAAAGAGGTGACACATCAAATCTCTAAAGGTTAAAGAAGTGATTCGACTGGTATTTGAGAGTTAATAAATGTAATAAAAATACATACAACAGAATCCAAAATTTAGTTTCATAAATTCATTAATGCAGATTCTTTCAATGGCTAAATTATTCTCAACTTGACCTATTATTGATAATATGTGTAAATTTACAGATAGGGAGAATTCTATTCACTGTTTGCAAAAAACATTTGAAAATATATTTTGTATTCAAATATTAAGGTTTTTTTTTTTTCTTCCAATAACTAAAGCATATCTCTTTAAGTGCTGACTTTTTAAAATTATTAATTTTTCTTGGACCCACCATTATTGAATTACCCAAGTTTCCTCCATATAAATAGCCTCTTGTTGCTGTTAGTATTTTATCAGTCTCATACTTTTCTGGCAGCTGTCACTTGTGTTGGGATCTGTCAAAGCAACTCCCATTTATGCTTCTAATCTACTGTCTGCAGTAAATGCAGATGTTACCAAAGATCACTAGACTAAATCTTAAATTTTTAAAAATGTATATATTGATAACTTATAGTTGCACACATGAAGAGGAACCCCCAGAAAAAGGAATTATCTTTTGGAAAGTGGGCCCCTTGTAATACAGGCTTCCCCCACTAGGTAAGTGTTCTAGGAAGCCATTGGCATCAGTGTCCCAACTAGCATTGTTGTAAGAGGCTGCATTTGGCCTCAGTGATTTTTTTTTTTTATGCATTTCCCCAATTCATGATGGGGGATTTACATGAACACCTGCCCACACCATGCTGAGTGTTCAAAAAAACAGTATGGCCCCTGTGCCTCACCCTCCCCATTCACCTGACTTGCCCTAAGCAACTTTTGTTTGTTTCCCTTAATGAAGGAAGTCCTCAAAGAGAAACATTTTGCTGATATAGAAGAGATGAAACAAAAAAAATGACAGAAGCACTAAAGGGCATCAAAATTGACAAGTTCAAAAACTGTTTTGAGCAGTGGGAAAGCATCTCAATAGGTATATTGCATCAAATGGAGAGTACTTTGAAGGTGACTGAAGTTTAAATATGTAAGAATAAATACACAATTTTTATAAATTCCTGGATTTATTGGGCCCCCCTCATATTTATATAGTGCAAAGTGATGTTACAGTTTTTGAATACAATGTGGAATGATTAAATCAATCTAATTAACCCTATTCATCGCCTCAAAAAATTGACATTCTTTTTTGTGATGAGAACATCACAAAAATTTAAGTTCTAAATCTGTAAGCTAAGTTTTTATCATGGTCATATCTTCCAAATGAAGTGCATGGGTTTTATGACAGCTTTATTTCTCACGATGCAGTGACTCTTCACCCTTTCCTTTCAGCCTTAAGAGCATATAACTAATAATGTTTGCCACGGTCTGTTATTTGATCACTCTTTTCTATACAAATAGTTAAGTTAAACATTAGCTTTTCATGTGCCTTAATCTCAAGATAGAAATTGGCAATCTTTTTTTTACAAAAATAACTTTTGCACTCATTTCTTAGATTGAAGACATTAAAAGTATCTTGTAATTTGTGTAACTAGTTCAACATTATGTAGCTTAAATTAAAACTCCATTGGCTTCAAGAGTCTTGGCTGTTTTCATTATCTTTCACTACCATACCTGGATGGGAATTTCAGTAATGCTGTAAAATTGAATAACAGTGAAGGCAAATAAAATTAACTCTGATGAAATTTTGGGTGGAGCGGTGAGGAGAAAAGAGGTAAGCAACACATTGCATCTATCATAGAAAATTCTTTATCACAGAAGGGGAGGAGAGGTTTTTGTAAAAATAAATCTGCAGTAGAATTACGAGGGGCTTCTCCATGAAACAGCAGTATCAATGACCTTATGGGTTTTTAAAAGCAGGGGCAAGTTGACTGATGGAGGAACACAGCTTTTTTTGTACTCACAATGCTGCACCTTCCCCTTGGTGCTATGTCTAGATATTCAGTACCAAGCAAGAGTTCAGAAACAGAAGGACGTCGCCTTTTGAATCATTGTTGTTGCTCCTTTTCTTCATTTGAGATAAGTTTCACTGGCCCAAGAATTCATACTCCCATTTTTGATGGAGGATTTTTTTTAATTGCCAATTTTATAAAAAGGGGAGCTTACCAAAATTAGAAAGGAGATCTCAGTTGTTGGCATGCAGTCTTGACAGATTTGGGGAACTTGAATCCTGAGGAGTGCATGTATTTTCTAGAGGATAGAAGTTGTGAGAATATTGTAAGGTTTCAGGCCCTGAGTATAACCTGTGATTGGGATCAAAAGTTCTCATCTCTGGCTTTCAAATATTATGTGTTGCATTATATTTTTTAAAGTATACACAGGAACTATGTGACTTGTGGTTTTCGGCTGCTACAAAATGAGGATAACAACACCTGTTGCCTAAGATTTTGGTGAGGCTTTAAATTTTGGAAGATACTTTATATAATAAGTAGCACCCTCATTACAATAACCTATTACTCAGACCACCACAAGAAGAGCAATTAAAAGCGTAAGTATGCAGTGTGCAATTTTCACAATTCTGGATACTTGTTCTTCAGCTCCTCTGTAAACCTTTCAAGTGAGTTTGCCTGGGGTGAGGGGTTGCGCGGTGGGAGGCAGGAAGGAAAATGCACAGAAGCAGTACTGTGGAGTTGACAAGAGCCAGTCTGCTCTCTGTAAGCAAGTTGGTGGGCTAGTTTTTTCTTTGTGTACTCAAGAGAGGTGGTCAGCTTCTGCCCATTTGCAAGGAAGAGGGCCAGCTGTATGACCTTGACTTCACCTTATGAGGTGAAAAGTGGCAGATGGGTGGCGTGGCAGCCAAAGTACACTCGTGCCTTGATGAGACCTGGAGACCTTAGAAGGAGGGTGCCTGCCTTGGAGAGCCGTCTCAGTCCCAGAGATGCCCTTTGTGGACCACTGGCCTCCTTAAACTCAGCCTGGACCAGCTTGTTGTGCACACTTTGTTTCTTTACATCTCACTCCCGGTAACATAACAATGCAGCAGGGTCACTTTTTTTTTTTTTTTTTTTGAGTTGGAGTCTCACTCTGTTGCCCAGACTAGAGTGCAGTGGCCGCTCCCAGCCACCGCAGGCTCGACCTGCTGGGCTCCGGCGATCCTTCCGCCTCAGCCTTCCGAGTAGCCGGAATTACAGGCACACGCTACCACTCCCGGCTACTTTTTGTTTGATTTTATTGTAGAGATGAGGTCTCGCCTGCCCAGGCGGGTCTCGAACCCGCGGGCTCAGGCAGTCCACTCACCTCAGCCTCCCAAAGGCGCGGGATTACAGGCTGAGCCACCGAGCCCGGCTAGGGTCACTTTTTTAAAACAAAAAATGTTCTCCCATTTATAAAAAGTATATATAACATGATGATTATAAACCATCTTGAAGTCTATAAAAAAGGGAAAAAAATCCCGAGACTTCAGAACCAAAGACAACTGCCATGCCTTAACTGAGGTGCCTGCAGCACACTGCTTGTGCAGATCCATGTTCTCACAGCTGTGAATGGGCTGCATGGAAGTGACCTTGTGCAGTGCGCCCTCAACCACAGATGCTGTTCCCAAATAGAAGTCTTAATGCCCCTTTGGTGATGGATCATTACAAATGTTATCTGCAGGTTCTTCTCTTACTTGCAGTGAACTTTATTAAATTTCCAAACACATTTCAGTGGTCAGCATGTTTCTTTATGCAAGTTTATACTTTGTGTCTTCGTTACACCACATAATTTGAATAAGTAGATTAATTATGATTTTGTGACCAGTGCTTCATCAACATGATTTTCACCTCCGTATTTTTCAAGTAGGCAGGAACAATGCAATTATTAGGGAAGCCAGAACTGTTTATATATTGTATTATCTTAAAAGCAGCTTTTCAGTCATAAATAATCGTTTTCCCAGGAGAACGAAATGTGTTTGTGTGTGGTCAAAGCCATACAAATATATTAAAAGAGAAAAGGTTAGTCTGATTTACTAAAACAGCGTATATACTCACAAAAGCATATACTGTTAAGCCTTACTTTTTATCACCTTCCTTTTTTTCTTTATTTGTTTTTCTTTTTGTTTTTGGCAGGCCCCGATTATATCAAACAGAGATTTCAGGAAGGTGTAGATGTTAAAGAAAATCCAGAAGAAAAGGTACCAGAAAAGCCACCTACACCAAAGGAATCTCCTCATTTTTATCGCAAAGGCACGACACCCCCAAGGTCTCCTGAGGCAAGTCCCAAACAAGGCCACTCTCCCCAGCCTTCCTCCCCAAAGCCTGCAAAGAAGCAAAACCCCAGCTCAGGGGCAAGACTCAATCAAGACAAAAGGAGTGTGGCCGATGAGCAGGTGATGGCCGTTGTCAATAAACCCTTGATGTCAAAGGGCCCCACGAAGGAGGCAGGAGCAATCGTGCCCCAGTCCAAGTACTCTGGCCGCCACCATGTCCCCAACCCCAGTAACGGGGAGCTACATTCTCAGTATCACGGCTACTACGTGAAGCTGAACGCCCCCCAGCATCCTCCAGAAGACATGGAGAACGGCGATGGATCCAGCCAGTCTTCCTCAGCACTGGTGCACAAGCCATCCCCTAACAAGTGGAGTCCCTCCAAATCTGTGACAAAACCAGTTGCCAAAGAAAGCAAAGCTGAGCCAAAAGCTAAGAAGTCTGAACTTGCTATACCAAAGAATTCAGCAAGCAACGATTCGTGCACTTCTTTGGGAAAAGAGGCCAATTCAGTAAGTCTTTCCTTCCTTTCTTCCCTTTGGTTCTTTCAGGGAGCAGCATGAGGCGACAGTGCATCTTGATCACAGCCAGGCTAACCAGGGTTCTAGGAGCACAGACTTGGTTAGAGTAAGGTGTGACACATTTGTAGTTTGAAACAACAAAGAGCTCTCCAGGCAGAAATTTCCCCATGGTCAGTTAGCAACCCACCTTAGATGTAATTCAGGTAGTTAAGACCTGACTGGCTTAGCATGTTTTAACAAGGCCTTGTCAGCTTTTTTTTTTTTTTTTTTTTTTTTTTAAGTCAGAGTCTCACTCTGTCACCCAGGCTGGAGTGCAGTGGCAAAATCATAGCCTCCAACTTCTGGGCTCAAGCATTCCTGCAGCCTCAGTCTCCCAGGTAACTGGGACTACCGGTGTGTGCCACCACACCCAGCTAATTTTTTTTTGTATCAATGAGGTCTTGCTATGTTCCCCAGGCTGGTCTCAAACTCCTGGGATTAAGCAGTCCTTCCGCCCTTGGCCTCCCAAAGTGCTAAAATTACAGGCATGAGCCACTGCTTCCAGCTATCGGCACTTCTTGGTGAGCTTCATATTAACTTGTTCTCTGACCACTAGAAAGGAATTATGGCCCCCATCAAGGGGGGGTCTGCTCTCAGAGCTCTATCTAGCTAGGAAGAGCACTCCACCAAGGTCTTAGCTCTCCTTGGACCTCCCCCGCCACCATCACAGTTACCATATTTATACAAAAGAACATCTCTTCTAGCCACTGTGAATTCCTCTCATAAATATTTAGTTTGGGTTTTACTTAATTAGCCAGGCTTTGCAGCTAGAACATTTTTCTTTCCTAAATGAGAATTGAAAATTTTCAATAATTCACAAGAATTTCTTTGGTCTTCTAACTTTTTAGAGTGTGTGCTTTTACAATTTTAGTTTTCTGGTAGATAATACTAATTGCTATTATTGATTAATTGTGAGCATTCACGATATTTATTATTTGGCCAGAAAAGCTTTGTGTTATTGAAAAATCTCTACAGCAGCCTCCTTTTTTTTTTTTTTTT
>NW_007258104.1:414094-426619 GCF_000164805.1 Carlito syrichta | reverse complement strand
TCAGGCAATCCACTCACCTCAGCCTCCCTAAGGCGCGGGATTACAGGCTAAGCCACCGAGCCCGGCTTACAGCCTCTTTCAAATGAGATTTGTTTGTTGAATTATATATGGCATTACTATTTTATCAAATTCTGTAGAATTTATAAAATCTGAAGCTCAGCAATGATTGATTGAAAAATTGACTGACTGACCTATTGACCTGGTCACATGCCTTTCGAACAGAGGTGTTGGATGTAAATACAGCTTAGGGAAGAAACCACAGCTGACTCAATATTTACTAATAATTGCAGAGACGTAGTTGCATAATGGTGTGGGATTTAATATCTTGGCCAACAAGAATATAGTACAACTATCAGTTTCTTAGTTGGTGTGTTCAGTTTACTCAAAGGGTTGAAAAATTGGAATTCTTTTTAATTGTTATACTTGAAATTTCTGTTTATTTGCTTTATTATGTAACATCTATAAAATCCTGATTCTCATCGATTTTTTCAAATGCTTAACATTTTAATTAGCTGAGTATAAACTAATCAGATTAACCGGACACACTTCCTAAGAGTTAGCCTCCATGGAGAGGAATGGTTTTCAAAACAGACTATATGAGACTCTCACTCATCAATAAGCATTCATTTTTTAAAATTTTTAACATGTATCAGTATCCTGATATTAGAACTATATTAATATCACTATTGAATTTGTGCAATGTAATAATTCACTTCTCATTTGGTTTTCAGCATGTATATCCCAGGATAAAAAGGCCTCATATATATATATGTATAATATGTACACACACATATATATGTGTGTTTGTATATCAATATTAGCTTTCCTAATTTACAAGGATGAAATTCAAACAATGCACGACCATATTGTTTATACCTTTGGGTACCCACTAGTGAGTTTCAGTTGATTTCCAGAGCTCTGCAGTGTCCTACACATTAGGCTGTGATAGGAAAAAAAAAGTTGAGTTACCTCTTACCTCTAAGAGTCTTTCTATAAAACTGTGCTATACATATGTTTGGTAAATTCACAGCCTCTTATTTAGGATAAATGTCTGTTTCACTTATGTGCAGAATTCTTGGATTCTTGGAGTTAGCAAAGCATCCTCCATCTCAGTAGGTTAGTTCCTAGAGTTCCCCTTTCCATGTCAAGGGAGAGAGAAGGCCCCAGCGGCTCTATAGCCTCCCTGAGCATCAGGCCACCTCTGCGTGTGACAGGAACTGGAAGTCCAGATTGACTTGGCATGTTCATGTGAAGATTCTAGCAATTAATGTTGTCTTCCTAATAGTAACAGAAAACTGTCTTCCTCACTCCTGACAACTGTTTGCTTCCCAGACAGTTTTATAATGACACAGTCATTATAAAGCTTTAGTCAATGAATGACCTTTAAAACAAAGGAGTACTACACACCATTTTGAGATAGAAAGACACTGTATGAGTTAGAGGTTTATAAATAACAATTTTTAAATTCATAGAATCGGTCTCTGGCGCAAGACTTCTGGGTTCAAATCCAAGCTCTGTTGCATGCCAGCTGTGTTCACTCTGAACAAGTTTCCCAACTGCTCTGTGCCTTGTTTTCCTCATCTTAGTTACCTATCTCACAGGGTTGTTACAAAGGTTAAATGAGTTAACACAAGTTCCTAGCACAGTGCCTAGCACAGAGTAAGCTCTCAAAAAGCATTGGCTGCTGTTATGATGTTTGTTTCAACCCTATACTGGTTGAAGCATAAGTAGTTTGTAAATATTCAGGCAGATTTGATCCATCTTCAGAATCACCCAGGATATTGATCTCCTAGAAATACAAAAAAATCTCCTGGGACACAGGCTAATGCTTAGAGAACATCAGTTAATCAAGTATGAGAGGTAGGAGAAGGGAGGCTGTGGCAGAGATTACAACCTCCCTCAAGAGACTTGTGGCCCCTGTGGACAATGGTTGCATGGGGACTCAAGTTCTAAGGGCACGTTCTATGTGATACCAAAATTCTGGTAGGGTTTTGCAATGTGGCAACTCTGGTAGGAGGCAGAAGAGGCATCTTCGGAGCCTTATCATAAAGTGAACAAGGAGGAGTTTTCCAACTAGAAATCTCAGCCCATTCTGAAAAATTACTGATCTTTCTTTTGAATCTGTACAAGATTTAAAGCATTCTTTTCAAAACAGGTTTGAATCTCACGAAAAAAAAACAAACAAGATAAATACTTACAAAGTTTGCTATTAGTACTGAATTAAACTTTGCTCTTTTCATATATTTCTAGTTAAAGAAGTTTTAGATTTTGCATAAACCAAAATAACTCTTCTAGAAAAATTTCCTCACAATTTTAAATATGAGTGAGTCTCTTGAAGAAAAAAAAGATTAATTTGAGTTAGAATTTCTTTCCATATTTTGACTTTCTATATTTTATTTTCTCACCGCCCGAAAGTTTCTTCCAATCAAGATTTAACTTTGCCCTGCTACAGCTTCTGTCGTTACACCTGTCCCAGTCAGTCTTTAAAAGCAAGGCTGATTTTTTTTTTTTCATTTTGCTATTTTAAGCTACAACTAGCCATCACAGTCATATTTATGGGACTTCACCTTAAAGCTTTTTACCATGTACCCTATGCCTTGGTATCTGAAGAACACAGAGGTCATGGCTTGATATCTCTCTACTGAACATAGCATCCCAGGTTTTTATTTTTCACCTGGGTGCTTTTGAACATTTTTCAGCTGGTTAGCTCTCATCTTCATTGAGTCATCTTCAAAAATAACTTTATAAATGGAGCTACCCTGGTAGTGTGTGTGTGTGTGTGTGTGTGTGTGTGTGTGTGTGTGTGTGTGTATTAGAACTTATACAGGAGAAATATATATGCATGTGTGCAATAGAAAAAATATACATGTGTGTATTTTTCACTCTGGATTAAGCATTCATTCATTATTCATTGAATCTGGGTTACCCATACAATGAGATGTAAGCCAAAACTTGAAGAAAGATAGTCAGCTAAATTCAAACTACGAGAATGTACAAACTGCAAGTACTAACAAAAGGGTTAGGTTAAATTCATGGAACTTTAAGGATTCATTAATTGAAAGTTAAAGGTCTAAACACACCTTAGATTTTAGAAGTTGGCTTCACCAAAGGCACCTCCTCTGTTATTCCGCTTTTCCTGGGTCCACTCTAAGATGTTGAACCTTATGCCGTATTGTTCTGACCCAGTGTATTTTTTCTCATCTTTCATATCACAAAATTATCTTTGAAAATTAGGAATTAAATCCACTGGCCCAAAAGAGTTGAAATGATCCTAAATTCCTAACACATTCATGAACAAAACCTAATCGAAGTATACAGTAGTACAGGCTGGACATCTGAAATGTTCCCAACTCCAAAACTGTTTGAGCATCATCATGATGTTCAAAGGAAATGCCCATTGGAGCACTTCAGATATTTTGAATTTGGGATATTCAACTGGTCCATCCAAAAACATCTGAAACCCAAAGCACTTCTGGTCCCAAGCGTTTTGGATAAGGGATACGCAACCTGTAATGGCATTTCTTTAATCTCTGTGCTGAGTTGTGATGTTGAAAGATCATCTTCCTTATTTTCTGAATTATAAAAGTTTCCTACATTGTTTTTATGTTCTAAATTAACCACAACTGAGGAGTTGCATAAGTTAGAATGATCCTGTTAATTTAGAACACACCTATTCTAAAAAAGCAGTTGATCTTTATCAAGATTTGATAGGTTTCTGATATAGTGGAAATTATAGGATATAGATGAAAACATCAATTTAAAGAACTCAGTAAGAAATTGCTTTTAAGCTAAGGCCAGACTTTTATAGGGATGTAGAGAAAAGAGCATGAAGCTCTATAGTGGCCAGACTAAAGTTTAATTCTAGTTCTAATTTGCTCATACTGACTGAGTAACCTTGGACAAAACACTTATTCTCTTGAAGCTCTATAAAACGGAACTAATAATCACATGTGGAGAATAAACAAAAAATAGTCTACTTATAAATGCTTAGCCCACTGCCTGGCATTACAGACCTGCAGTAAATTTTCCTCCCATGTACTTGGGTTTTAGGAACTAAAGTTTTCTTCTTTTAAAGTATCTCTATCTCAAGGGCACCCAGGTGTACTTCCTCCTCCTGCCCCCCCCCCCATTTTACTAATCACCTGTTTGTTCTTCGTTTAACGCAGTGATTTAATGTTTAGTTCAACAGTCACACCCACAGCACCTGGGAAAGTGCTGGAAGATAGTGGAATTTCATCAAGTATCATCCGTTGCCTGAATGAATCAGGCATTGCCATGTGTTAGTAGTGCACTGGGTACTTAGTAGTGAATGAGACAAGGCCTAACCACTGTGGAGCTCAGCATCTAGGGAGAAAGATGGCAATTAAACAACAAAGGACTGTAAGGTGTGAAGTGTTATGGTAGAGAAAGAACAGAGCACTCTGACCTCTACCAGGGAGATGTGGCCTCAGGCAGGGAAGAGACTTTCTTAAGTAAGTGATTTGACCCACATCCTAGACCCTGAGGGAAGAGCAGTGGCAGTTTGACCAGTGGTAGTTCTGATCTCCCTTACTCATCACACACCCACTAAAAAAAAAAAAAATCAATGTTCTTGAGACCTTTACAACATTGTTTTAGTGTAATCTTATTTGATATTCAAATAGAATACAACTGTTTCCTCATAAAATAAGGGCAATAAAACTATCCACCTCACAGGAGAGTTTGGAACACTTTTAATGCAAGTAAGAGTTAGAAACAACTTTAATATTAAATACCAATATCATGTCTTTACAATAAAAGCGGCTTCTCTGTGCCAGATCTGAAATGATGGGTCAAATGAGGTTGGTTTTTTAGACAAGTAAACAAAGTTTGAGAACCTTGGGCTATCTGGTATTTATTATAATGATACTTATCTGGCTGGGCAAATTGGCTCACGCCTGTTATCTCAGCACTTTGGGAGGCCAAGGTAGGAGGATTGCTTGAATCCAGGAGCTCAATACCAGACCAGGCAACGTCATCTCTACAAAACAATTAGCTGGGTATGGTAGCTCACACCTATAGTCCCAGCTACTCAGGCTGAGGCAGATGGATCACCTGAGCCCAGGAGGCTGCAATGAGCCGTGATCGTGCCAGAGTGACAGAGTAAGACCCCAACTCAAAAAAAACTACATATATATATATGATTTTGCAGTTAGTTAAATGTAAGTTGATTTCTGAAATGTTGTGGTTGTGGCTAGAAAAATAACTGTACAAAAGACCTGTGAAATAACTTTCGAAAGTATTCAACTTCCCACTTGTAGTTTTACTTAACAGACAGGGTGGCATCCAAAGAACAGGAAAAAGCAGGAGATAGAGAACCTTGTGTCTTTTTTTTTTTCCTTCTGAATTTTTTCTGAATTTTCTTGAGTTTTTCCTGGGAGGCATTATTGTCCTACAGATTTTACCCTCCTGTTCCAACCGTGCTGGTAGGAGGAAACAGCTCTTCCTCCTTTGAATTACATCCTAACAACAGATGCATATCTAACTCCCAGCTCTTCTGAGCAGCCCCCACCCCACCCCACCCCACCCCACCCCACCCCACCCCACCCCACCCCATGGTGGTGTACTACACCTTAACTCAGGCTGTTGTCCAGTGTTTGAAAGTGAATGAAGTAGATTATTATTTAAAACATGTTTGTAACTTATTCATGCCTGGATTCATTTTTAAGTGGAAGTCCCACAATGACTCTATTTACACATAGCGTTGCTGTTTTTAGTTTATACCTTTTGGAACTGCTGTTATCATTTATGATTTGTTTACTGCAATCATGTTGGCTTTCTTATATTGTTAGTAATTGGCTTTAGTAATATATCGAGATTAGCATGGAAAAGTTATGCCTATTTTCTTCTGTTTTATTTCCAGGGCCCTAATTCAGTCATGATTATCCTTGTCATGCTCTTGAATATCGGGTTGGCCATTCTTTTTGTTCACTTTCTAACCTGATTGGAATTAGGAAAGGTAAGAATAGCCTTAATTTCTACCTAAAATAGTAAATAACATTTGCTCATATTCAAATGTACTATTTTTTTTAACAATGAAATATTGTCCTTCAATTTAATTTTGGCTGTGCCTGAATGTGATTCAACATAGTTACTTAATGTTATAACTGTTTTGACCCTCCAGTGAAGTCATGACAACTAGTGGTGTTAGCCCACAGTTCTCTGCACTGGTGCCGTCAGCCCTTTAAATGGCCCACCCCAGGCAGACTCAGACACAGGGAAGGAGGCTTGGAATTAGAATGGGATCGCAAGAGAGATGAAACTTGGAAAATTCAGCCAGAGGACCAGTTCGGTTCCCCGGGGATGCTTTGTGGCTTTGGGGTCCTCTGGGAGCTGAAGCGCACAGCCATGTTGGAGAGCAAAACTTAATAATAATTCTTTTTTAAAATCTGCTGAAGCAGCCCCATCCGGCGAAGTTCTTGGCATTGGCTACTCCATCTGTCCTAGCAGAGTGTGACTAAACTGGAAATGTATGGAGCTGCGTTTTTTGTTTTTTCTTTTTTTTTTTTTCTTTTTTTGATGGAAGTCAACAGCTGCCTTACTATTTTACCATCTGACGTTTTTAGTAGGGAGCTGAGGAAACGACTGCCCGAGGAATGCGGTCGGAGGATTGTGTTGCTGTGGACGAGGTTCCAACATTCACTCCTATCTCATTAGAAGAAATAGGTAGCAGCATCACTCACCAGTCTTATGCCATGACCTGCTGCTTTAACATCTCCTGGAATGTTCTGGGAGAAAATGTTTCGTTTGCTTGTGCACGACTCTTTTCATTTTTGCTGTTTATTTAAATATGACATAGAGTCATCTACCACCCGTGGTCCTGGCCGGACGAAACACAACGTGTTGCATCTCAAGGAAAAGAAACAACAAAATGCTAGCGAATATGTGCTTATTTTGATAGCAATACATTTTTATGACATTTATTCTTCCTAAACCTGTAAAAGGCTATCTTTAAAATTTAGCAATTTGAAGACATTATACCTTCCTAAGAAATATGTTCATTTTAAATATTTTTAACATTACTGAGGTGATTATTTATGCACTTAGGAAGTGCTAAATTTTAAAAGCTGAAAGACAACAGAATTCTAAGAAGTATAGTCCAAACGTTGCATGGATTGCAGTAATCAGTGTTTAAAGGATTCAATTTCTTTGCTGACGTACTTTACAACCAAATAAAATCTTGTCAGTGGCTGTGTTAATTCCCATGAAAGTTAAGCAAGATGCTATTAATAAACTGCTCTTCTCTTTCTTGTTTTCTTTTTCCAACTTAAATTTCTGTTGAATACATTCAGGTAGAGCATAAAGCTTTGTTCAATCGCTGCCTCTCAATTTTCTGCCTTCCATGTTTTTCAAAGTCCTTTTGTAATTTCATTTTGAATATTAAAGGCTTAGACGTTATTTTAAATGTGTCTTTTGCAGTCCTTTGTCATTCTGACATTCTGATTTTTTGCTGTTTTATAATTTACCCTCTAAAATTCAGAAGCATGCTTAGTTAGAAACTAAAGGTCTTTATAAAAGTAATTATTTAAAAAGGAATCAGGGGAGGAAAGGCATCTGTTAAAACTTTTTAAAACATTACACTGTGGAGGGGGAGCTATTAAATATTTTCATGATTTGCATGGTTTAATCAGATTCTTTTTATCTTATTAGCTACCTTTTCAGTGCAGAAAAGACAGTTCACATAATTCCCTTGTTAGCACAGGTGTGGACTGAATGCTTTGTCACCTGCAGGGTAGTAACCCCAGTGATGTTTTTTGCAGAAGTACAATATATTGAGAATCCTGGGTGTGACCAATATGGAATAAAGAAGAAGGCAGAAAGAGAGCAAATGAAAAATTACAACTTGTATATTTATTTTTTACATTTTGCTTTGACTTTTAAATATAAGAAATATGTTTCTACCTGAAAACAAACGTTCAAAGTTCCTGTGTTAGTCTCAGTACTCCCCCTGCTCCTCCCTAACCCCATAGCTCCTTATGCTGGGAAAGCTGATTTTTTAAAAAAATATATAAAATATTTAATCTTATTAAGTGTTATTTAAAATGTGTAATGCTTTGGAAATTATGGGTAACAGATAACGAAAGGATATGTTTATAAAGTGAGCATGTTGGTCCCATTTATAAATATATGTATGATTTATAAGCCTTTTTAAAACAAAGCTCAAATTGTTGGTATTTTTCTAAACTGTGCACAGCTGTATTTTACATGAAGGCTCTTTCTAATGGGTTGTTATACTGTACTCAACATTTTGGACAGCATATGAAGTCTGCCAATGTACTTAATAAAACATGACTTTGTTTATTTAAAGTTTCTTGCTGTGAAAAAGAACTCCCTACCTGTGAGTTCCTTTATTTATAATCCTTGAAACCAAAATGTATAATGTACAGTTTTCACAACTGTATCTGCTCTAATAAAAAAAAGTTGATTATTAATAGTAATCAGAGGTGTGTTTCCTTTGTGAGTAAATTACTGTCTTGAGTTACGTGGAATGTGGTGGTGGTAGCATTGAAAGCGAGGTCTGCTGAAAAATTAACAATAGACATTTTTTAAAGTTCAAAAAAACCACGTGGCAGAAGACAGTTATACTGCTCCACCATTTCTTCCAATATTTCTTTCATCCTGTGCCTTTCTAACAATTTTGCAAAATAAGATTGCTGTTTAATGCCTTCATTACTTGGATTAATGCCTTATCCAGGATTTTAAGACTGCTCTTATTTTTAAGGAAGCCTTAAAAGTTGAAGTAAATCTCCCTCCCGCGTAAGTACTTTTCAATCAATTAGAATTTTTTGACCATTGTTCCTCAAATAAATTAATATGTTGCTATGGCCCCTGCTGCTCAGACGCACTCCTGGAAGGTTAATCACTATGTGCAGTTGAATAAATCTGCTGCCGCTAGAACTTCCAGTCACTGTGCTCCCTTTGAAGCCATCCTGGGTGCCAGCCTAAGCTAACTGACACGCAGGCAAGCTGCCTATGCAGTATGACAAAAGGGCCTTCTCTAAAACAGCATCCCGGGGAGCTGCCACGTGCTTTTAAATTCCCAAATTCATCACTCCTGTTGAGAGCTAAGACATAGGAAACCCTCATGTAAATAATGCACAGAGTTGTCACCTCTAGGTATAAACACATTTGTCAGCTTAAATGATTGGTCTGCAAGCAAATCCTTAAGGAAGAGAACACAGAACAGACTTTTGAAGGGGAGGGAGGCGGGGAGTTGCGGGGAGCACAAGGTGCTAGAGAGATTAGTGATTCCAGATTCGTGTCCAAACCACACATTTTGAGGGCTGAAGCCAAAGCTAGGGTGAAGCCTGTGTGGTTGGGAAATCTGGAAAACATTCTACATGCCCTTTTAATGCAATAACTTTCTCAAGAGTTATGATGAGCAGGCATATGCTCAGTGTCATTTGCAACCCTCCTCTGAAGTTTTGGAAAGTTGTGTAGCCTCATCTCTCCTACTTAATCTGTAGACATGGTATATTCATCCAGTACAGTGTAACAGTTCATCAGACTTTGTTTGATTATTCCAAGTTTGAGAATTACCTGTTCCAACATTTCCCTCTCACCCCAAAAGTGCTGAAAAGTACTTTAGTATTCTGTAATAGCCCCTACAGAGTCTGATTTGCACAAGTAGAAGAAAATAGCAAATATATAGAAGACAGTGAATACCGAAGAATGCAGTAAATATGGATGAAATTCTGGCTTTGGTCATGATTGATTGTGGATCTTTCTCTAATCTGTGCCCCTGGTTTCCTCATCTGTAAAATAAATATAACCCATAGTACTGGCTTCACAGGGTGATTGCAAGAATGAAATGACCCTATTTATGTTCAGTGCTTAGATTAGTGCCTGGCACATAGTAACTGCTTTGTGTTAATTTTTTCGGATTGGGAGAAGTAGGAAAAAATTATTAAATTCTATTAGTATCTCAAGCACATTGAAAACTACAGTGAAACCTCATTCTAAGGGACTTTCTACAAAAGTTAATTAAGCCGTGGTCATAGAATGATCTTTCTTCAGTGGTGATTAATGAGTCTTTCTTGCCATGAAAATCAAAAGTCATACCTACAGAGTTTCTTCTTTCTAACGTGCAATTTCCAGAACAGGAGAATATGAGACATGTGCTTTGCAAAGGACTTTTACATCATTGTCTTATTGGATTCTTAGAACCTCCCTGTGAAAGTTTTTCTGCAGTTAAATCTTGCCCAAGATCACCTAGCCAAATAGTTACAAAAACTCATGTCAGAGTCCCAGATCTGACTAATTCCTGTGCTTTCTCATTTCATTGGCCTTAAAAATGTGACAAATACCATAAAATTCACAGTAGCAGTGTGGATTGCATGAGCCCATTTCACATCTCCATCATAAGTTCCTTAATGCCACCAAGTTGATACAACTGTAGCAAAGTCTACAAAAGTTCTCAATAGCATGTATTTACAATCCTACTGTCTCATGATTTTTTTAGTAAGGTATTTATATATGGTACCTATATTTGAACCTTATGAAATACTAAATATTATTACTAAAAGTTTAAAATTTAAATGATAGATTGGCGGTTGTAAAAGGCACCAACTATAAATGAACTTGGTATGGGTGTTTAAACTTGAGCTCAAGAATTAACCCAGAAATTGCACATAATCTTAGAAGACCTAAAAAGGCTTGGATCAATTCTATGGTATTCTTTTGATACTTTATCTCAATAGTCCATAAAACTTTATTCTTTTGATTCCTAGGTCTGACTCAGATAAACTGTAGTGGAGTTAAGACAAAAGTGAGCCTGAAATTTGTTCAGCTGGTGATTGATAAAGCTGTCTACTTACTGCAGTAAAGATATATCAGTCCTTGAAAAGAATGGAGGCAGAGATGAATTCAATGGAAGGAGATTACAACGCTGATATACACACATCCTTCCTTGTCCCCTTTCTGACCCCAAGCAAACTTGTTCATAAAATATTGAGAACAATATGGATCATCCAGTGGAACTCATGATGATATTTGCTTAAGAGAAACCAGTGGAGGTCTTTGGTTTCAGGAATGTAGATGTCATATCCTTGCCATTTATGACACATTTGAAAGAAAAGAATTGATAACTAAATATCACGTCCCCTGTGTAGTAAAAGCAGAATCAAAGTGAGAAGGAGCCAAAAGTCAACTAATTTTCTCATTTTCTGGACATGTTTTAACAACAGCTTCCAACCAGTAGAGCAAATACCTAGAAGTCACGTAGGTATTCTGAAATTGATAAAAGTACAAGATGCTCAAACGTAGCACTGTTGTTAGAACTAACAGGTAGCGCAGTCCATCACCTAAGAACTAGAGATGACATCTTTTTTTAAGCTTTACATCAGATAATTGGACCAAATAAAGTTAGCAGAGGTGAGAAACTTTCAGATCTGTACCTTACTCAAAAGGATAAACAAACACCACTTAAGTGTGTTGTTCCTTGCTGAAACTAAGCAAGAATTTGCAAAATAATCTCACACAAGAAAGCACTAAAGAATGAGATGTTTTGTGCTCAAAACAAGACTTGATGTTAGCTACATACAATTTGTCATGATACAAGCAATGTGAGGAATTCACAATTTTTCATGTCTCAGTGTCAACTTTATTTCCCTGTATTTCCTCACTTTATAAGTTGCTTTTCTTCTATTAGAATTTTTGTGCATAAAAATCTTTCTACTATTTCTAGTAATCATATCCAATTTTTTTCTTCACAAAATAGTATTACTAATCTAAAAAATCACAGCAGGCTATATTTTTGGGTTTTCATTGGTTCACTTAAACTGTTATCAATTCCACTGTATTCATTTGATATTCTAAAGATTACACAAGGGAGGGAGGGTCACACCTCATCCACAAGGGTATCTGCATAATGAACATTTTTATACCTAACCCTGAATTGTACCCCATATCTTTAAAATAAAAAAATAAAATAAATTGTTTAAATGATTACGTAAGTTATAAAGGAAGCACTTCAAACCTTTTTGCTACCCTGCTCCAAGCTTTCGGGAGTGCTAACACTACGTGTGCATCCAGAACACTGCTTTAATGCCTTAGTCCCCTACAAAACCTCAGTTTTCCCTCACACTTGACTGTAGCTTGTCAGCCTCATCAGACTAAGTAGCCTGCTCACACAGTTCACCAGCACAGTTTGACAAACAAATCAGATTAGTTGGGGATATTGATTTGAATAGAGAAAGAGAAGAGGAACTAAATTCACTATTCACTTTCCCTGATGCCATTTTTTTTAAACCAACCATATACTTTCTTTTGAGTGTTCCCCATATTCATTGGGTATACCAGGACCATACACCATGTGTCCATTCTGGTACACTCTAAGGATTGTTTTGGTGTCTGTAAAATGAAAACAGTAGTATCAGCCTCAGAGTGTTTTGAGTCAAATTAGATAACTTTAGTAAACGTGGTAGACTCTCAACTAATAGTAAATATGTTGCAATTGATAGTCTCACTTTTTTTTTTTAAAGATGTGGGTTACCATTCAGGGTTAGG
>NW_007258104.1:378165-413907 GCF_000164805.1 Carlito syrichta | reverse complement strand
GTGAGAATATATGGTACTCTGTTCTTTGTTTCTGTGATAGATCACTGAGTATGATCGACTGACTCTAAGTCTCACTTTTATTAGCTATTTTTACTCCACTCAATTATTACATGCTAAATCGATGCTTCATTAAATTCATTGAAATGAAATTCTACCAGCCTTTGGTCCTGCCCTAAGGAATGTACACTGCATATAAAATCAATTGTAGTTTATACAATTAAATGGGTTCCTTCTCAAAAGCAAAGGGCAGGCAGTTAAAATTGAAAGCTCCTTAATGGTCATTAAAGGTACATGGTGATTATTGATGCATCTCCCATAAGAGGTTTAGGAATATTCAGTAATACAGAACACTCATTTTATACATGAGGTACAACTATTCATTAATGTCTATTACCAAAAAAAATTGCATGATAAAAATATACAATTAAGGTGTACGAGAAATGAGGCTGACAAATGAGAAATGGGCCTGCCACAATGACTATACTCTTGGTTGTAGGAACAAACTTCCTGGTGCATGGAGAGTGTCAGTATTTTCACTAGTCCACAGAAATGTGTTAATGGGCCTAGCTATTATGTTTAATCACTGTTGTTATGAACACAGTGAAGAGGTTCTGGCTTTAAATAAAATTAAAATTTATTTAATCAGAAATAATAGCATGGCAAAACATTGTAATGTCATATCTTCTAGAGCTAAACAGTGTAGCAACCATTAGTTTGTAAGTTCTGTGATTAATATGTATAAAGAACAGAAAGGATAAAAACTTTTGTGTTTCAGTTCAGTATAGATATCCAGATAGCTTATCTCAAATCCTACCTTAAGTTAAACACTTGTCCTTTTTTCCAGTAAATAACAAGAAACAATTCTACTTGAAACATGTATCATTCACTATTTTAAGGAAAATCTGACATTAGAAAAGTCAACCCCTAGGACTTTAAATATTAGCTTTTATATCATTAAAATTCATTTTTTTTCTTTCACCAGATCTCATTCTATATTGACCACAATAGGAAGGAGTCACTCTTTCAGTTGTTCTCAAACCTTAACAATCATTAGAATCACCTAGAGATAAAAACAGCTTGTTGAGCCCCTACTGGAAGAGTTTCTGATGGAGTCGGTCTGGGAATTTCCATTTCTTTCACGTTCCCAGGTGATGCTGAAGCTGGTCCCCAAATAACCACTGCTCTATTTCATCAAGCAATGAGCAAATATTAAGCAGCAACTACATTCAAGCCCCTTTGCTTTGCTGCGTGTGTGGAGTAGAGAAGAAAGGAGAGTGGGAAAGAATATGTACACACACCTAACATCTGTCTAGCAATTTATTATCAGGTTATTTAGTCCTCATAATAAGTCAGTGAGCTAGGAAGTGTTTTTCTACTTTGCATTTGAGAAAACCAGTGCCCAGAGATAGGGAGATAATTGCTTAACAACCCACAGCTGTTAAGTAGCAGAGCCAACACTCCTACACAGGTTCCTCTGGCTTCAAGTCCTGGATATTCCTTCCCCTACATCTCAAGCAGATTCAGCCCTATTTTCTGGCCACCAAGTGGTTAAAACACAAGGCACAGTTGGAGAGTTCTGACTGCCAAAATCAGGCAAGATAGCAGGAAGGTCCTTGGTGTTAATTGGGACATGGAAGGCCATGCATTTTCTGTTACATGAATGAAAGTCATTCTCAAATCCATGTAGTAGTTTATAGACATTTCTCTCAAACCAGATATGAAATTGGGCCTCATTCTTTAAAATTTGCACACATACTTTGGTGTATCAGACAGTTCTCACATTCATAAGCTTACACATTACTCCCTCCGTCCATCTATCTAGACTTTCTCACTTTTAACAGAAAAAAAAACCGCTGTTAAAGTTAACAGTGGTGTCTGCACATACAGATTCCATCACGTCCTCCTGACCTCCCTTAGGAAACCGGATTATTGGAGAGAAGGCAGAGATTGGCAGGAAGCAGGGCGGCTTTTAGGAAAACATCCTGATTCTTATTTTTGTCCATTGATGTATGTAGGATCTAGGAAATCAGTCCTTCAGAGGGCAAAAGTTTCCTGTCTGCATAAGCAACTTTATTTTCAATTGAGATTATCCACAAATGATGAGACAATACATAGATGAGAAAATGTATGGAGTCAATAAGTACTAAAAGATGCCCAGCCTGACTGGTAACCAGCAAATACGAAGTAAAATAATGAGATTATTAAAGATTATTATTACATTCTTAGGTAATATGCGGAGTCAAGACTGGATCTCAAATTCAGATCTTTTACTGTCTTGTAATGGGAATCTTCCCCCAATCATCGGCTGTGAGGAACACCGTCCCCCTTCCCCCACCCACATGACTACAGACCACCGTACCCTATTCTCAGCACTCTGTAAGGCAATCATCTGCTTTTTGATCCATCTCCACCACTAGGCTGTGCACTTCTTGCAAATAGAGACTTTGTCCCATGTCTTTATCCCTAACAGTGACCCATACCCATAGTGAATATTCATTTACTAATGAGTGAATTGACAAAACTAAAATACCCTTGCCTCTGAGCAGCTCACACTAGGTAAGACAGTCATTTTTCATAACACATTCTGGGGACCTGGACCCCCAATATTTTTTGACTCACATTGTCAGTGTCACTATGCTCAATGGGAAGAAGGGGCATTGAATATTTTATGGAAGAGGCAGAAATTTTGAGCTTAGGCAGAAATCCTGTTAAGATATCAGTCATTATCATTTTTCAAAAATCATGGCTGGGTGCCTTTCTAAAATTGGTCTGCTAAGCAACTTGAAAAGATGTCTAAAAGGTCAACTAAGATGATTTCTTAGTTTCTTGGAAAAAAAATATTAAGATCAGTGGATAGCAGAATGAATGCTGGGCACTTACTTCAGAGGTGAGAGTTCCTAATTCCTCATTTATCTTAGAGTGGCAAAGTGTGAAAGAGAAGAGGACAGATCAGGGTGACATTGAGGAGATAGAATTCACCTGATTAGAAGGTTGGCATGAAGAGTAAGGAAAAAGTGTGTTCAAGAACGGCATCTGAGGACTGGGTACAGTGGCTCACAGCTGCAATTCCAACACTTTGGTAGGCCAAGACCAGCCTAGGCAACATAGCAAGACCTCATCTATACAAAAAATCAAAAATAGTAACCAGGCGTGGTGGCACGTTCCAGTTATTTGGGAGGCTGAGGCCTAGGAGGTCAAGACTGCAGTGAGCCATGATTGTGCCACTGCACTTCAGCCTGGGCAATATAGTGAGACCCTGATTCAAAATAAGAAAAAGAATGGCATCAGGATTTCTGACTTGAGCTGTTGGATGCATATTAGTGCCCTTAACTAAGATGAAAAGGGGGAAGAGGAACAAATGTCTACAGGTGGAGTGAGGCACTGAATTCCATTTTAGACATGGTGGACCTGAGGAGTATATGAGACATGCCAAATAGACAGAATGCCGTTGGATAGACGGGTCCAAAGTTCAAGAGAAACTTTGTGACCACAATATGTACAGAGTGCAGAGTGAAAAGAAATACCCACTTACGTGCAAGTGTTTGTTCTTCTCTTTACAAATTATTCTGTCTGTTCACTTAAGCAGGTCTCTCGAATTAAGGTTACATTCAGCAGATTTTTTTATTATGGTAAAATATACATAACATAAAATTTACCATTGTAACTACTTTTAAGTGTACAGTTTAATGGCATTAAGTACTTTCTCATTGTGCAACCATCATGGCTACCCATCTTCAGTAGATTTTTTTTTTTTTGAGTTGGAGTCTCACTCTGTCACCCAGACTGGAGTGCAGTGGCCGCTCCCGGCCACCACAGCCTCGCCTGCTGGGCTCCGGCGATCCTTCCGCCTCAACCTTCCAAGTAGCTGGAACTACAGGCACGTGCTACCACGCCCGGCTAAGTTTTGATTTATTTTAGAGATGAGGTCTCGCCAAGTTGCCCAGGCGGGTCTTGAACCCGTGGACTCAGGCAGTCCTCTCACCTCAGCCTCCCAAGCATGGGATTACAGGCTGAGCCACCGAGCCTGACTTCAGTAGATTTTGGTTTTTTTAATTCAGATTTCTTTAAATTGCCTTTCTTCAAAAAATAACTATTTGGTAATTAATTTCACTAAGTTGGGCTCTTTTTATTACAGCAATGTTTCAAGTTATCACTTGCTTTATTTCTGAGTCTGAAGTCACTGAATGTCCCCTCAAATATACAATTTTTTTCTATTTTATAACATGGAATTTGATGATTACTACAAATGTCTGTGTGTGCTTAAGCTATCTTCCGCTGAATCATGAAGGGTCAAGAAAATGTTACAAGAGAAATCCTGGACCTTTGGATCAGCCCAGAGGGCACAAGGGGGGCAGCTAGTAATCACTCTCTCACAGGCCCCTTCCTGCGCCAGGGGGAATGGGCTTCTTTGTCCTCTTTCCTGTTGCTTCAGCTTCCTGTGCAACTGAGTCCACGACTGAACTCAGAGATAAATGTAAAAAGTAACAACAAAATTTAATCTTGAAGTCCACCAATATTTTTTTAGTTATTATCTGGTCAGAGGGGTCCTTTTTTTTTAATTTCAGTAAATAAACAGAAGAAATTTTTTTAAGGAGTAGGGAAAAAAAAAGAAAGGGAATGAAAGCACCTGTAGGCCTTGGTACACCAAATAGGCAAAAACAACTCTTCTCAAATGGCCTTTTCATTCTCTTATTCTCTAGAAAACAGAGAAGCTACAGTATAATCATCCATATAGATGTTCATTGATCTACAGTTAAGTATTAAATCACTGGATAAGCCAAAATTCTAAGTTGGCAGAAACTTATGCTGTAATCTCAGTTGCTTTTAGGGTACAGAATTATTATCAGGCAGTCCTGTTCCTCTTTGGCAGATATTTGCTTTCCCAGAATTTTTAATCCTTGGGCATGACCATGTGACCTAATTCTAACCAATGAAATTCTGCTGGGTCTTCAGGAAAACTTTTTGCTTTTCTGATAAGAGGGCTAGATATCAAAGAACGCAATGGTGCTGCAGCACCTCCCTTATTTTCCTCTCTTGAGCATAGATGTGATAACTTAGGCTATGGCATCCACTTAGGCTATGGCATCCACCTTGCAATCATGAGGCAACACGTATAAGAACAAAAACCCAACAAGAACAGGAATCAGAAGGTTGGAAAGAGCCTGGATTCTTAATATCACTGTTGAACTTTTCATGTTAAGTAAATAATAAATGTCATTATGGTTTGGTTCCCTTTTTAAAAATTCAACTGCTATTAAAGCAATAAGAGGAAGAAAATACTGTCAATCCCATGCATAAAACAGCTTATCAACAATATTCATACTTGTCAATTGCATCTAACTCTGAAAAATAAGAGACCATTTTATACACCGATTTATTTCTGTGCTTAAAGGAATTGGCCTTCTGAAACATCAGAGACCCTGAATGGACACCAGCACAAACTCTGACACTTTGATGAGCCTTCCCTGAGCAGCTCAAGTAGAACTATTCACTCTCCACAAACCCAACTTCTGCTACAGCCTTGTAAATTGTCCTAATCAGGCTCTAGTCACTGCCATTTATTGAGTGCTGATTGTGTGCTGGCCTATTGTAAATGCTTCGCGATGCTTTCTCTTTTATCCTTTGCAATAAATAACTATGAAATAGTCATCACCATTCCTGATTTTACAAATTAAAAAACAACAAATCAGACTTGTATATCCAGTGGCACCTACACAGCCAGTAGTAACAGGGATAGAATTTGAAACCCGATCTATTTTTGAAGCCTGTCTCATAGGGGTTGTGAGACTTGACTTCCCAGTTTCTTTTCATGACATGATCAGCCACCATTCCCTTGGGGCTGAAACCGGACTTCTCTCTGTCTGAGCTATTGTTGCCTCCCACACATTCTGCCTCCAGTATGTCTCAGACGATCCCCTCTTTTCCATTCCCACTGCTACCATTCTAATACAGCTCCTCATCACCGGTTGGTAGATTACAGGCACATCCAAACTGGTCTTTCTGCCCCCAGTCTGGCCTCTCTATTGCTGCCTCTGGAGCTTGCCAGAGATACACAGTCAAATCTTTCTAAAACTGAGCTCTGAGCCTGCCACTTCTTTATTCAAAAATGTGTACCAGCTTCTGCGCTGCCCTAAAAGTTAGGAAAAATAATAAAAATAAGCAGGGGAACAGGCCCCCATGTATTCATGAGATCAGAACCAACTCTTTCTGATGTTAAGTATCTCAATGTCTGGAGAATGGTCAGAGGTCACATGGGATTCAGGTCTCCTGATGGGTCTTGGCTTTTCAATGGCCAGCACTTGGTCCTGAGAACTCAGTCAGGGAAGGGGCAGAAAACAGGCCCTGGTCAGTCACTCAGAAGACTCTGGAAATTGGAATGCTGCATCTGTTCAACTGCAGGCAAGCCAGGCAGGCCTGAAATATTTTGTCAGGCCTGTGCCTTTCTGTCACTGGTGTGCAAGAGGGCTCCTGAGGATCCTTAAGTTCCCCAAAGATCTGCTCAGCACTTAAGAGGACCCCCGCAGATCTGGCCAACCAGATTTTCTAGCTTCTCATACACACAGCCTCAGGCTGCCGTGCTTCCAATGGGGAGTCTCAGCTTTACAAATGATCATTTTATATTCATAAAGTAGAATGAGGAATAAAATGCTTCTTACATAATCCAAACTATAGAACATAAATCTCAACGGCACCATCTCTCCTGATGGGCATTTGCAGAAGTTGAGCTTTTCATTTTGCACATCTGTGATTCTTTCAAGCACAATTTCTCTTAATGATGTGCAATTTGCTTAAACCTGTTATATTATGTCTTAACCCAATAGATATGTTCATTTGTCTTACTAGAGTAACTATTTTAATCTAGGTATGTATATATATATCTCATAGCATTATGTTAGATACCTTAAAATACACCAAAAAAAATTTTTTTTAAGCGTCTTGGGGGGGAAAAACCACTTACATGAAAATACTCTGATATTTGTAACTAAGCATGATATTTCTATAACCACCAAAAGTGAGCACTTTTTTTTAGATTAAAAAATACAGTTTATTTAAAAATAAATTCAAGTGAGAGAGAGAAGATTCACCTCCCCATGGTGGGGGAGGGGCCAAAGCCAGGAAGCATGGCAACAGCCATAGCTCAAAGAGCACATGGCCATACTAGAGTCTAGCAAGGCAATGGAGAGTACACATCTTCAAAAGAGTGAGACCATCAAAGTGTCCCTGGCAGACCCATTCCCCTCCCGCTCAACACGGTGCCTCATTCTTAGCCAGTTCCTCCCAGTTTTCCCTTCCCACACACTGCTGCTTTCCCCCATTGAATGCAGTGGCCACTAGGCCATGTGGAAGATGGCTGCCTCCACTTCCGTCTTCCCTCTCCCCAAACACCTCCCTTATACCTCTTATACACACACACTCAGCTCTATCCCACCCGGCATAAAAGAATGTGTCCCTCCCAGACAAGAATGTTAGGGCAGTAGGTGGGGGATGGGGACAGGCCTCAAGTCCTGTGAGGGAACAGACTAAATCTCAACTGCACCAAGTGTGTGCACTTGGGTATCCATCCACCTTCTGTGTTGATCTCTGTCTTTTTCATACTGTCCCCAGGGATGGGCTGAATCCTTCAGCTCAGCGGCCGTCCAGATCTACACGCTATGATCTGGATGTCCTGGGTTGGGTTTCCTGGGAAGTTGAGTGAGACAGAGATTGGCAGACATACAGAAACGCCTATTAGGGAGTGTTTGTGGGCCAGCACCTGTGGAGGGGAGGAGGACGTTGCCCCAGGATGCAGCCCCAATGAGGACCTCAGCTGGGTAGCTTGAGCACCAACAGAGCCTTCAGAGTTGGCTCAAGTTAGGCAAAAGACCCAGGTCTGTAAGTCCCGTGCTGTCAATCACTGAGTGTAGAAGGAGGTGGGACCATGAGTGACACAGTCTTTTCAGCCAAAGCAGTCCCTGGAGGGCTGGCTGCTGAGGGCCATCTTCCAGCAGCACATCCAGCAGCGGGGGGAGTAAGTCCCTCAATCCCAAGAAGGTACTGGATGGCTCTGAAATGTCCTCCCTGCTCATTCTCCTCAGCAAGTCCAGGGGAGAACTCGACTTCCCCCAGGAAGCCTTCCATCACCACTGTCCCCTCAACAAGACTACATCTTCTCCGAGTTCCTCTAGCACCACAATCCTATGCCCCCTTCTGTTTTACAGGCCAACTTCTGTGTGAAACAAACCAGAGTGTAGCTCTTTAAAGACAGTGACACACGTTGTTTATATTGCTCCCCGCCCCACAGCGTATTTCAAGGGCCTCAAATCCTGGCTGGAATCTTACTTGTTGCGATAGCTTAGACAACCAATTTATGCTCTTTCAGCCTCAAGTATCCTGACTATAAAATGGAGATAATACACCCATGCCTCTTTCTGGTTGTTTATTTAGGCAGCCAACCTACACCAAGAGACCACAATGTACCATACACCATGTACATATATTATTCTTAGTTCTTACAGTATTTCTCTTTTTATGTTAACAATGCCATGGCAGAAGGTCATGCAGCTGTGAGTGATAGAACAAGCCTTGAAAGCAAAGTATGTCTGATGCCAAAATATAGGTCGGTGACGCTGCTTCTACAAACCATGTTTTGGCTTTATCTCCTATGACCTCCCTCTAGTCTCACAGGTCTACACACACTGTTCCCCAGTCCAGCATTTACAGTCCTGCCTGTCTTTCCCCTCATTCCCCCATTGCTGCAGCACTTCCTCCGTGAAGGTTCCCTTAGCTGCCATTTGGAATTAATAATTCTCATTTCTATATACAAAAAACACCTTATTCCTACTTTACATAAGTTCTTATATCATCCACCTTTGTACCATGTCTAATTATTCATCAGTCTCTCTTCCTCAATAGACTGTAAACTTCTCGAGAGAAGGGACAATCTCAGTCATCATTGTATTTGTAGCATTTAGCATGAGGTTTTTTTGTTTTGTTTTTTTTGAGTTGGAGTCTCACTCTGTCGCCCAGACTGGAGTGCAGTGGCCGCTCCCGGCCACCGCAGTCTCGACTTGCTGGGCTCCGGGGATCCTTCCGCCTCAGCCTTCCAAGTATATGGAACTACAGGCATGCGCTACCACGCCCGGCTAATTTTTTGATTTCTTGTAGAGATGAGGTCTCGCCTGCCCAGGCGGGTCTCGAACCCATGGGCTCAGGCAATCCACTCACCTCAGCCTCCCAAAAGCACGGGATTACAGGCTGAGCCACCAAGCCCAGCTAGCGTGAGGTTTTTTTAAAAAAAAAAAAATACACTAATAAGGGCTCAAATGCATCTGTTTGTATTCTTCCAAAACCATAGTTCTTTAGTTTCAGGAAGCCTTTTTAACCAGCAATTTCATCTAATTTCATCTCCTTAAAATTTTTCTTGATATTTTTTGTTAAAGTTCCTTCTTTTACCTTATCTATGGAAAGAGCTTTGCTTTGGAAAGAACTACCTAGGCCAGATGTCCTGCTTGGCTTTCATATCCAGTGACTGTGGTCCTCTGCCTGTCCATAATTGTGTGTCTACCCCAGCCCTACAGGGAGACATGCCAGGCTTTAGGGACTTTGGCACACTATCAAACCAATGATGGGTGGAAGGTGACCAATCATGAGAAAGTGGAACCACAAACCAGCCAGCAAACCAGGACTACCTGACTAAGGCTTGGGGAGGGAACGTGCCCTACAAAGTCACTGGGATCACCAGGTGAAAAGAACGTAGGCAGTACTCTCCCTCCAGCTTCAGCCTCCATGAGGAACCAGGAGTGGTCAGTGCAGCCTCAGACCTCAAGGTGAGGCAAGCCCTCTCCTCTTCTGCTGGTCCCTCAACCTTCCCAGATACTAGGGAGAAGGAATTCTGTGCCTGTTCTCTCTAGAGGTCCCGGGAAATTCATGGCCCAAATGCCTGCCCCAAGCCTCATCAGCTCACCTGAGAATGAGATGAGATCAAGAGAGGGAGTCAAAGATGAAGCCAATCTGCTGCCTTCTCAGAACAAGGCTACTCAGGTAAATCGATGTGAACTAACTTTTCTCCCAGAACACTCTGCTGGGAGCCCAATTGTTGTACTCTGCTCGTGCCTGCAAATACATCATGCTTCCTATGGGCTCTGTGGTTTTCTTTACTTGTGTTTTCACCTTCCTGGGATGTCACCTGTTTCCCTTCCCTGGCCTCCAACGTCTTACACTCTAGTGAGGGAGACAGATGCACACTGCCTCTCTGGCTCCAGGGGACCCATCATAAGAATGTCTTTTACCTTGCTGTTGAAATGCCAGGTCACCGCAAAGGAGAAGCAGAAGCAAAGAGCTGGTTTGCTTACCACCCAGGCAGCCTCACTGACCAAATAGTAGTCAGAGCCGCTTAGAAGACTTATGCAATTGAAATGTCTTTGCCCATCTTACCCATCAGCTTTTACAGCTCAGATCAATGTGTTTCTAATTCCCAAAGAGCTGGGAACCACAGCTGCACTGAGGAAAAGCTGCACTCAATAGTGGCTTGTTTTCAGGCCAGTGTTGGCAGACATGAGAGGAAGCATGCCAATTATCTGCATTTCCTATTCTAACAAGCAGCATCTCCTTGTGCGGCATCTGCTAGTTCCATGCAGTGCTCTTACCAAGCGAAATAGGAAAGCAAATCCTTTTGCATCCACTAGGCTCTGGAGAGTTCTTCCACATAGAGAGAAACCTCCATGGGGGAGGATGTGAGAATCAGGACTCCTCGGTTCTTCCCTCAACCTCCTAGTTCAACACAGGTTGCAAAGGAGTTTTGAAAAAGGGAAATTTGGAAAAAGAAATTTTAAAAAAATCAGGACAGAGAGAGGGAAAAGAACATGAACCTAATCCAGAGATGTGTTACAAGAAACTCTTCCTATGTGATCACTCAAATGGAGGGATGATTCCATTGGACTCTGAAGAAAGAATAAAACGCTTAAACATTTGTTGAAGCCTTTTGAAAGTTTTGAATCTGGTCCAAAGTTACTTTAAATGTGGCATATGTTTACAAACCATATTTAGGTCTCCAACTGAATTCATCATGTCAGTGAGTAGCACCTCAACCGCCCCAGTTCCCTGAAGCTATTGTCCTAGGCATATCTATTACACTGTCCAAATCTAATCTATCACCAGCTCCCATCAATTCAGCTTTCCCAAATGTTCTTTGAACTTACCTCCCCACTTCATTTTCACTACCTCTTATTCAGCTGAGCATTTTATAACTTCTCATCTATATTGAAGTAAAGACCTCCCTGAACAAATTCTGCTCACCTGTTTGTTTTGTTTTCTTTTGTTTTTATTACCAGAACTATACAATTTCCCAGTATTATGCCCTGTAGGATAACAACCGTTAAGCATTGTACTCTGTTCATGCCTGCAAATGCACCATGCTTCCTATGGACTCTGTGATTTTCTTTACATGTGTTTTTACCTTCCTGGAATGTCCTCTTTTCCACCACACCTGTCCACCTAATAAATTTGACTGCATGCTCCAATGCTTGAGTCAATCATTATTTCTCCAAACATTCCCTTGACCTCCTTAAGCAGAATTAAGCATGCTGTAGCATGCAATCATTGCTGATTTCCTTCTCTTTTTTGCTTCTCCACTGTTAGCTCTTTGAAAGTAAAGATTAATTTTTATTCCACTTCATGCTCTATGCTTGTTGAATGAATGCATGAGAAAATCTCTACTAAAGGAAAATGAGCTAAACCTAAAGGAACAAGAATACTACTTAGATATAATAAAAGACTTCTTATTTTATAAAAATGGTTTTTACAAATGTTTCATCCTTAGCTCATATCATATAAAAAAATTAACTCAAAATGAATCATAGACTTAAATGTAAGAGCTATGACTATAAAACTTAGCAAAAAACACAGTAGTAAATTTTCATGATCTTGGATTAGGTAATGTTTTATTAGATATGACACTAAAAGCACAAGCAGCAGCAGCAGCAACAACAACGACAAAAACTAACTTGGACTTCATCAAAATTAAAAACTCTTGTGCTTCAACGAACACCATCAAGAAAGTGAAAAGGTAGCCCACAGAATGGTAGAAAATATTTGCAAGTCGTATATCTTATAAGAGACTTGACTGGAAACATAAAGAACACATACACTCAAAAATATAAATAACCAAATATTTTAATGGGCAAGAGATTTGAATAGGCATTTCTTCAAAAAAGATATACAAATAAGCATATGAAGGATGTTCAGCATTATCAATTATTAGGGAAATGCAAATCAAAACCATATTGAGATACCAATTCCATCTACCAGGATAAGTGTAATGAAAAACAAACAAAATGGAAATCAATTTCTCCAGGGGTCATTTATTTAGGTTATGTGCCCCTTTACTTAACAACTGGTTAAGGGGGACTAGGACAAAGACAAAGTGAAAAAAAAAAGATCACATATGTGAATTCCAGATGCATAAAGTTAACTATCAATTTAATATCAAGGGCTGTAACGTGGCAGCCCCACATCTGAAAGGGCATGCATGTAATGCTTACCTATTCCAAAGAAGTCGCCCAGAGGTCCAGAAGGGAAAGTCATTGGCTTATTAAAACTTATAGGAGGTATCAATACAGCAGGTTGGTGAAGAATCTGCACCTCAGGGTAGTATAGCAAGCAGTTTTATAATCAAAGCAATCAAGTTAATTATTCAAATTCCTAGACAGTGTTTACAATTACATTGATTAGCAGTGCCGACTGCATTGTTTTCAGCTTTGCTTTGTCACCTGCGTGCCCCTGACTCATTACCAGGAACATGCCTACCCTTAAGATACCAGCCTTGGACAGAGGCTGCTCCCTAAGGGAGCAGAAAGAAGCCAGGTATAGGGAGAAACAGTCTATGTCCAGACAATACCTCTCAAAGGCACATATTGATTCAGGATTATCTTATATTAAAAAATAATTTGAGGTCATAAAAGTTGTAAAATTGAATTATAAGAGTCACCTGGAATGATCAGGGGCTGGAGAATAGCAAGAAGACAGCAATGGAGAGTGATGCATAACTCTAATCAAGGGATCTTCCACAGAGAGCAGTTATAGTTATGAGATGGATGGTCATGGAGCATCAGTGCAAGGTGCCATAGTCTGAACCTGCTGAGAAAACTGATGTGTTAATATTTGATTACCGACATGATGGTTTTTAAGACATGGGACCTTTAGGAGGTGATTAAGCTGTGAGGACAGAGCCCTCATGAATAGGTTTAGTGACCTTGTAAAAAAGATTCAAGGGAGGTGTTTGCCCTTTTTGTCATATGAGGACTCAACAACAAGCCACCACTTTAAAGGAGGGAGTAAGCCCTCACCAGATACTGAATCTTGGCTTCCTAGCCTCCAAAACTGTAAGTAATAAATTTTTGTTGCTTATGAATTACCCAATTTATGATATTTTGTGATAGCAGCTGAATTGACTAAGACACAACGGGATAACAGGAGGAAAGGGGAAACTGACAAATAAGTAAACAGTAAGGAGAAGACACTCAACAATGTTGGAAATTCTGATTTTTTTAAAATGTGTATTTTTTTTTTTACCTCAACAACAAAAACAAACCTGATTTAAAAATGGGTGAAGGACTTAAATAGACATTGCTCCCTCTCTAAAAAATATATATATATAAAAATATGCAAATAGCCAATAAGCACTGAAAAAGAAGCTTAGCATCACTAGCAATTAAAAACTAAAATGAAATACTGCTTCATACCCATAAGGATATATACAAAAAATTGAAAACAGTTACCCTTTCAATCCACCCAGTCCTCATCTGTAAATTTATCCTAGAGATATATACTCAAATAATTTGTCCTAGAGATATATACTCAAATAATGAGTAAATACATATGTATAAGGATGTTAATCGCAGTGCTGTTTATAATAGCCAAAATATTGGACATAATTTAAATATCTAACTCACAGAGGATATGCTAAGAAAACGTCAGTATTTTCACACAGAATACAACACATGTATTCAAATTAATGAAGTAAGTCTATATGCATTACTTTGGAACAATATTCAAGATACCTTACATTTTAGCCAAGTATGGTGGTTCACACTGATAATCCCAGCACTTTGGGAGGCTGAGACAGGAGGATCACCTGAGACCAGGAGTTCAAGAACAACCTAGGCAACATAACGAGACCTCATCTCTACAAAAAAAAATAATAATCATTAGCTGTATTATTTTTTCACACACCTGTAGTCCCAGTCACTCAGGAGGCTGAGGCCAGAGGATTGCTTGAGCCCAGGAGTTCGAGACTTCAATGAGCTGTGATCAAGCCACTGTACTCCAGCCTGGTTGACAGAGCAAAACCCTGTCTCTAATGAAAAAAAATTAACTTTAAAAAGCAAGGTGTTAGCCGGGCTCAGTGGCTCAGCCTGTAATCCTGCGCCTTTGGGAGGCTGAGGTGAGTAGATTGCCTGAGCCTGCGGGTTTGAGACCCGCCTGGGCAGCGAGACCTCATCTCTACAATAAATCAAAAAATCAGCCGGGCATGGTAGCACGTACCTGTAATTCCGGCTACTCAGAAGGCTGAGGCGGAAGGATCGCCGGAGCCCAGTAGGTCGAGGCTGCGGTGACCGGGAGCAGCCACTGCACTCCAGTCTGGGCGACAGAGTGAGACTCCAACTCAAAAAAAAAAAAAAAGCAAGGTGTTGAATTTGTGTAAAATTAACCTAGTTGTCTACCCAATATGTATTTTTCTTCATTTTCACTAAATAGATGCTGATTTTATTTCACTGCAAAGCATTTGTCTAAAAGTCATTATTTTAACCTGGTAGGAATGGCCAATGAGACCTAAATGAAAATTACTGAGTGGATCTTTTAAGAAAACTGCTTACATGAGATTAACTCAGCTAGAAGATACAATCTTTTGTTCTTTTTACTTGAGGCCTGATACACAGATGTGATGGCTGGAGCGCCAGTAACTATTTTGGTGCATAAAGCAACTTTGAAGATAGAAGCCATGCTAAATATAATGAAGCAGAATGACAACCAACCAAGGAGCTGCTATTAGTCTGCCTTCATGCCTCCCTCTGACTTTTACATGTCAAGGAACAATCAATCTCTCTCTTGTTTTAGACACACATGTAGGGTTTCTGTTACAAGAAGCAAATCTTATCCTAGCATATGATCTTATAAACATAGGTGAATATTTGGTATAGACGCCATTTTAGGGCAAACTTCAGACAGTGACTTGGTGGTCTGGCCTGGAAGGAAAATGTATTTCTTGCATACTCTTTGGTTTTGCTTAAATTTTTTACCATGTCTATGAGGAACCCATCTTACAGGCTACCTCAGATGCTCTAGCTGCAGTTTTCTCCCAGACCCTCTGCCATTTGCTCCACCCACCTGCTGCTACTGTGACAAAGGGATCACCATACTACCTCCATGAGGTCAAAGGCCAGAGTCTGTGGCTCTTCCCACTGCTTCAGATGAAGTTCCACACTGTGGGTTGTGACTTCAGCAGCTGCCAAGGGGTCTGGGGATGCAACCTGAGAGTACAAGGGCAATAACAGCCAGCCCCATAAGATGGACTTCAACTTATAGAACGATGGAAAATGAGAAAGAACCAACAAGTAAATTTCTTCCTCATTTGCTCCCCTGATGAGCAGCTGCAGGATATATGGTGTTTCTGTGTATCTTGTCCAGGGCTGACAAATTGACTAGATCGACTTGCAAAGCAGTGGCTGCCTCATATGTATATGTGAAGTAACACAGTACCTTGTCTTTGCTTCCCATCCTTCTCCATCCCAGCACCTTTATCCCTCATTCTGGCTGCCTTGGCATTGTAACTCCTAATTAAGCAGTATCACTTAAGTTTTTTTTCAGGTTCTTTTTCTTAGGCTAAGACAATGTGTATGTATTTCTTTTTTAATTTAAAAAAAAAACTAGAGCATGCTGACTCATGTCTGTAGTTCTAGCACTTTGGGTGGCCAAGGTGGGAGAATCGCTTGAGCCCAGAAGTTCAAGACCAGCCTGGACAACACGGTGAGACCTCATCTCTACCAAAAAAAAAATCAAAAAATTAGCTGAGCATGGTGGCGTGTGCCTATAGTCCCAGCTACTTGGGAGGCTGAGGCAGAAGGATCACCTGAGCCCAGGAGGTCAAGGCTGTAGTGAACCGTGATTGTGCCACTGCACTCCAGTCTGGGCAACAGAATGAAATTCTGACTAAAAAAAAAGTTAATTTTATTAGAAATTCAGTGAGCAGAGCAAAAATGAGGGTACCCAGCCAGTGGATGTGGAACTATTCTATTCCATAAACTCTTTTATTTCTGCAGTTAACCAAAGCATTCAGTGTAAGCCTCCCCTACTTTTTTTCTTCCTATCACTGCCCAACATCCTTCTTTTTCTTAATATATTTCATTAGGCCTTTTACATAGCCTAGCAAACAGTAAAAAAAAAAAAAAATTTAAACTGCACTACATAAAAAGATCTGAATTTTTACTGAATGATTGAAACTCGAAGGGGTAGAGTCCAAACCAAGGACAACTGCCTATGCTGCCCTCAACCGACTTTGTCTGAATTTTAGAGACAGTCAAAATCCCATCATCCTGGAATCTGATCTCTCAGACTGCAGGATCAACATAAGAGACTCCAAAGCCATGCGGTGGTTTCTGTGTTGACACCAATTCTAAAATTCATTGGCAGCCAATATAAAAACTGCAGGCCCAGGGAACCGTTTCTTTGGAGCTAGATGACCTAAGTGAGAATCCTCATGATTGCATTTCTCAGAAGTTGGAGTAATGGCCACATTCTCCAGGCATTCTTCTGCTGTAACACAGCTTCAAAGTCATCAGCTTCTGCTTCTACAACAGGGAGCCAACATTGAGAGACGGAAGGATTATCGGCCAAACACATACACAGCACTTACACTGCCGGGTGTGGAAGGCTTGACTTCTAGCTCCAAGTCTCTCTGACTCTCTGTTCAGCAAATAAATGCACCTCTTCATCCAGTCTGGGAATATTAAGTGTGACATATCATATCCAGGAACAAATAGAGAATAATTTATTTTCTCAAACTCATGTTGTGCACATATACCCAGTGTTACCCTCCACATGTTCTCTTTGTTCCTTAGAGTCCTTCCATGCTAAGTGAGGAGATGGCAACACACTGTGAACATTCTCGAGGCTCTGCCAAGGACCAGTTGTTGTGTCTAGGCACCGAGACACTCAGTATTCCAAGCATGACTCTAATAGAAACAGTGCAGGCATGTCTCAGTGTGCTGCACCACCCCAGAGAAACATAGGTGACCACTCCAGAGAGGAAGTCAAAATTGTTGCCCTAGCAACAAATCAAGAATACCCTTGTTCACAGCAGCATTGTTCAAAATAGCCAAAAGGTGGAAGCAAACCAAGTGTCCATCAATGAATGAACGAGTAAAAAAATATGGTATACAAATACAGTAAGATATTATTTCGCTTTAAAACCAGTGAAATTCTGACATGGACTACAACATGGATGAACCTTGAAAATAGTATATTAAGTGAAATAAGCCAAACACAAAACGAAAAATACTGAAGGATTCCATTTATATGGACTACCAAGAATAGGCAAATTCATAGAGACAGAAAGTAGAATCTGTCTTTGCCAATCTTTACCAATAACTGAGGGAGGAAGGAATGGGGAATTGTTGTATGGAGTTTCTGTTTGGAATGATGAAAAAATTCTGGAAATGGATAATGGTGATAGTTACACAACAACGTGGATGTATTTAATACCACTGATTTGTACACTTAAAAATGGTAAATTTTATGTTATGTAAGTAACACAACATTTTTAAATCAAGATAAAAATATTCTGGTGAATAAAGGTATCTACTTAAAAATAAGTTATGCCTTTAACATGTAGTCATTAAATATCTATTATGAACCGAATATTAGACTGGATCTGTTGGGGAATGTGGATGCATAAGGTCAGGAATGGTCAATGTACATAAGCTGTTGAATAAACTAGAAGTTAGTATAGGAAAATCAGATAATAATACTCACATAATTGGTACAAGAATAGGCATATAGAACTATGGAACAGGATACAGATTCTGGAAGCAAAACCTCAATTTCTCAACCAACTCATCTTTGAAAAAGGCTCCACCAGCAACCACTAGGGAGAGGAGAACCTATTCAGTAAATGGTGCTGGGAAAACTGGCTGACCACATGCAGAAGATTGAAACAGGACCCCTACCTATCACCATACACAAAAATTAACTCTAAAATGGATCAAAGCCCAAATTCAAAACCTCAAACTATAAGAACCTTAGAAAATGCAGGAGACACCCTTACGGAAATTGGAATAGGCAACGAATTCCTGATCAAAACCTCAAATGCCCATGCCATCAAACTGAAAAGCTTCTGCAAAGCAAAAGAAAGCATCAGCCGGGCTAGGTGGCTCAGCCTGTAATCCCGCGCCTTTGGGAGGCTGAGGTGAGTGGATTGCCTGAGCCCGCGGGTTCGAGACCTGCCTGGGCAGCAAGACCTCATCTCTACAATAAATCAAAAAATCAGCCGGGCATGGTAGCGCATGCCCGTAATTCCGGCTACTTGGAAGGCTGAGGCGGAAGGACCGCCCGAGCCCAGTGGGCAAGGCTGCGGTGGCCGGGAGCGGCCACTGCACTCCAGTCTGGGTGACAGAGTGAGACTCCAACTCAAAAAAAAAAAAGAAAGCATCAAGAGAGTGGGGAGACAGTCCACAGAATGGGAAAAATTATTTGCCAACAGTATATCTGACATAGGTCTAACATCCAGGTTCTACAAGAAAATCAAACGTACTGAAAGGAAGAAAACAAAGAGCCCTATTAAAAAGTAGGCAAAAGATATGAATAGACACTTCTAAAAGAAAACATATGAGCAGCCTACAGATACATGAAAAATGTTCAACCTCAATAATCATCAAAGAAATGCAAACTAAAACCACACTGCGATATCACCTAACTTCAGTCGGGATGGCCATCATGAATAACTCAAAAAACAACAGATGCTGGAGAGGATGTGGAGAAAAGGGAATGCTTCTTTACTATAGGTGGGAGTGTCAACTAGTACAACCTCTGTGGAAAACAGTGTGGCGATTCCTAAAAGATCTAAAAATCGACCTTCCACAAGACCCAGTAATCCCCCTTCTGGGAATATACCTGGCGGAACCCAAATCATTCAATAAGAAAGATACCTGCACACACATGTTTATTGCAGCATTATTCACAATAGCAAAAACATGGAACCAACCATGCTGCCCATCAAAAGAGGACTGGGTTTTTTAAATGTGGTACATATACACAATGGAATATTATGCAGTCATAAAGAAAGACAAAATTATGGACTTTGCAGCAACTTGGATGGATTTAGCGTCTATAATACTCAGTGATCTATCACAGAAACAAAGAACTGAGCAGACCCTGAACATTTATCATAATACTATAAGAAAGGGATTGGCAGTAGTGGAAAACTGCCAGGGGAGGGAGGGGCACACAATATCAATAAGGCTACCTAATCTCAAACCAGGCAAAGTGGGTACCAAAAGGAGGCCCAAATTTTACCTGTGTGATGGCCACTTGTGTACCTAATTCTGAATTGTAACCCACATCTTTAAAATAAAAAAAAAATTTTTAAATACATATATGTATAATAGTTTTTAAATAATTTACATTTGTATTATGTTTACTCAGGACTGTCTTATTTCACTGTCCAAACAATATGTGGCTTTTGAGTCAAGATACAAGCTCAATAAAATGTTAGGCAATGGTACCATTATAACTTACTATTATCATTATCATTATCATTATTATTATTATCTTACAAGAAAGAAAACTGAGACACAGAGAGATGAATAACTTGCCTAATAATTATTATGTGGCAATGTCAAACCAGTTGTTCTACATCAATATGTGATATTACAACTGCTTCATCAAATGATTCTCTTAATATTTGGAGGTGTCCATCCTTACCAGCATACAAAATACTATTTTTCATTATAGAATATTAATACTCGTATTTTTCATTACATGATTTAGGGTAAAACAGCTATAACACCTGCCAAAACAACAAAGGCTTAAACAAAATAGGATCTTGCTCTCCTTTCTGTAAGGAAAGCAGTCAATGTACACTCTATTTCTTTCATGACATCCGCATGGTGCTAGGAACACCAACTCTTTCCATCTTTTTGCTCCGTCATTTTCAGCTTCCATTTTGTAACCTGTTACAGTGGCCACCATTACGCCAACATCTAGCCTGCAGAAAGATAAGAAGACTGGGTTAAAAAAAAACTTTTTTTAAACCTTCCCCTCAGGGCACAATCCAGGAGTTGCGCATATTGCTTCTGTTCTCATCATAAAACTTAGTCTCATAACCACATGTAGGTGTAATGGACCATGGCAATCATGTGTCTGGCTTAAACTTGGGGATATCTAACTAAAGGAAGAAAGGAGGCTGTTATGACCGGACAGCAGGAAGTCTCTGTGACACTCACCCCTCACATGTGGACAAAGTTAGTCAAGGTGCCTGCTGGGCCAGGTCACTCTGACTGGTTTCTCCTTCCCACCCCATGCCAGCCATTTCCTCTGTGTTGCACTTCTGATAAGAAAATCTATAGTAGGTGATTGGAGTTTCACATGAGAGGAAAGGAGATATTCCCTTTAATCAACCCAGTTTGCTCTTTGTGTAATATTACTCATAAAAAGTGAGAGATAGGAAACTATGTGACCTGCAGCAACTAGAGCACACAAATCAAAGGAAGCCCTGACCACGGGGACATCAAGAAAACAGTATTTATACTATAAGAAAGCATTTGGCAGTAATGGGAAACTGTTTGGTGGGGGGTGGGATTGGCAGTTGAGGGAAACTGCTAGGGGAGGGAGGGGCAAACCTCATCAACAAGGGTACCTGCATAATCAATGTTTGTATACCTAATCCTGAATTGTACCCCACATCTTTATAATATAATAATAATAATAATAAAGAAAACAGCATTTAAAGTCAGTTACAAAGGCAGGCTGATCCCCATCCTGAAACATTTGTGGAATGTCTCTAGACACCCTGCCTTGTTAGGAGGACTATGCCCTCTTCATTTTTATAGCCCCAGAAACTAGGATAACACAGAATAAATATGAACATGTGCTTGGCATTTCACAGTTTACAAAGTGTTTCCATACACATTATGTAGTCTTTACTAAAATCCCGGGAAATAGTTGTCATTGTTTTGTCCCTATTTTACAGGTGCTGAAACTGCAGGTCAGTGGGTCAAGTGAACCACTACCCAAGAATACATAATGAGGAAAGATCAGAGTTGGGACTCGACTCATTTAGGAGGAAAGTTGAATGTGAAGAATTTTCTACTGTGGCCAGGTCTTTCCTTCTGAAACTAACAGTACTTAGCATAACTTTAAAAATCATACTTACATTAACTATTTACTATTTATTCTTGAATGCTGTTGGACATAATAACTATCATGAATATCACTGGATATGTGTCAGATTAGCCAACAACACTATAAACCCTGTGCTGATATGCTCTGTGTCCTTCTCTGGGGCTCTCCCTCCCCTGGATGCTCCTGACCCACAGCTCCAGCACAAATTAAGGTGTAGAGACAACGATTTAAAGCAGGATGGTAGTAGGGGACCCACAGCTAATCCAGGTGAGATGTCCTCCATTTCTTTTCTAACTCTCCCACCAAATCCACCTTGCACTTCCTGATAACAGCAAGCATCAGACTCAGGTCTAATGGGTCTACTCTGAGCTCTAACACTGACTTGCTAAGTGACTGCATGAAAGTAACTCAATTTCTCTAGCTTCGATTTCCTTGTCTAAAAATTGTAGATGATAGGTCCACAGAGAATTAAATTTTTAAAATGGAGTGTAGTGAGATACCACAAAGGTGTCCAGCACCTAGTAGACCCACAGTAAATGTCTCCATAGAATTCTACGCTGAAGAATATTTATTCCAACTCTTCTGTTTTACAAATGAAAAAACTGGGGCTCAGAGAAGTGAAGTATAGTTCTCAGTGTTACCCAGCTGGCTAGTATAGAGCCAAGGATGGATCCTAGTTTTTTTCACTGCTGGCCTAGTGCTCTGTTCTATATGCTGTGTTGCTCAGATGTGTGGAGAGAGAAGCTATGGAAATTCAGATGACTGTGCAAGTTTCAGGAGAAGGTTTAGACAGCTGCAATTCTCAAGGCTGGATATGTTCATGGGCACACACACGTATGCACACGCGTACAGACACTGGAATTCTCCTTGAGGGAAGGAACTTTGTCATCTCATTCTCTGCTATATCCCCAGTGCCTAGAACACAGTTTGGCAAATAGTAGGCCCCAGCTAATATTTTTGACTGGCTGATTAAAACACACACACTTCTGCATGGCAAAGCATGATTGGAATGCTGCTGCCTAGTTCAATAGATAGAGTCAGTCTGAGAATTTAAGCCAGACTAGTCATGCCTGAGAACTTTCTATCATCCACTAGAATGTTCTCTTTGCCCAGTGCCCTCAACATTCTAAAAGCTTTTAGGCTTCAAACATCTTCTCAACCATCAAAACTTGGCCTTCTTTCATATCATTGCTTCTGGGCCCTGACCCCTCAGCAATCGATACAACAAGAGGTGGGATTAATTAGCTTAACCAATAGATAGATTAGCAAAAATTAATCAACTTCCTCAGGGGGCTAAGTAGCAGAGGCAGAGTAGTGGAATATACCAGAAGATCACTGGGAGGTTGGCCATGGAAATTTCCAAGAGAACAAAAAAGATTGTAATTCACCACTGTTTCCCCTGACACCCAGAAAGGGTGTCATTGAGAGAACACAAATGAACTTCAATCTAAGAATATCAACTGTTTGTCTTTTTCCTTGAGGCTCTTAGGAGTTATGAGCTGTTACAAAGGCAGGCTTATCCCCACTCTGGAGAACAAGCACTTGAGAAATGTCTCTACACACCCTGGCTTGTTAACAGCCAAGATATAGGATTCCTTGACAAGATGGAAAATGTAATTCAAGGAAACCAGAGAGGAGAAGATTCTGTGAGACAGCCGGGAATTGAAAGTGTCCAAAAGCTGATAAGAAGAAAAGGAGATACGGATATAAAAGAGACTGTTATCATTTGAAAGAGGACATAGGCTTCATCCACTCATCTGTTGATCCACTTATCACTCAACTAGTTTTTGCTGGACACCAACTATCTACAAACCCTATGCCTGGCACTATGGCAATCATACCTGCAAACAAAAACACAGATCCTGCCCACCGAGAGGTTACACTCTAATGGAAGAAACAAATTGCAATCAAATAACCACGCATTTAAATGTCAAAGTTTTACTTGGGCCAGTTCCATCAAAGAGAGACTGATTGTAGCACACATTGCCAGGAATGCTTTTCATTTGTCTGGGGGGTGAGTCCACATCCAGCCGCTGCTGTAGGACAGCAACCCTACAGGTTAACCCGTCCCTGGCAGCCCATGACCAGTCACTAACAGTAGTGGGAGTACAAGTGACCCCGACATTTGCCTCAAGGTAGAACAGACTCTGCAATTCCATTTCCTCTCCAGATCTCCCTTCCAGATTAGTCTGCAGTCAAACTCACCTGAAACCACATTCTTGTGTGGCTCTTTCTCCTTTTCTATCTTGGTTCCTTCACTCCCCATTTTTCAGAGAGAGCGCCCTCAATAAATCATGAGCACACACATCCCCCTGCCCAGGCTCTGATTTTAGAGAATGTTGTCTAAGACAATGATATTCTGAAAGGATATAACTGGTAGATTTGATGAAGTCAGGAGGGATTAGGAAAGGCCTTCCTGAGGAAATGATTGAGTTAAAGTGAAAGCCAGAATCAAAAGTAACAAAATGGGTTGAAAGAGAGGAGATAGCTATCCAGGCAGAAAAAATAGCATGAGCAAAGGTTCTGTGGGAGCAAGAAGCATGGTTTTTTTGACTGTCTGAAAGATAGTCAGCTTGTCATGAACCTGCAAAGTAGGGGAAGGCTAGTATGAGATGAGATGGTGAGATGGGCTCAAGAATCAAAGGGCCTGATTCACCTAATTCCGGGGTATAGAAATGGAGGTTAAGCTGGGCTCGGTGGCTCAGCCTGTAATCCTGTGCCTTTGGGAGGCTGAGGTGAGTGGATTGCCTGAGCCCACAGGTTCGAGACCCACCTGGGCAACTTGGCGAGACCTCATTTCTACAATAAATCAAAAATTAGCCGGGTGTGGTAGCGCGTGCCTGTAGTTCCAGCTACTTGGACAGCTGAGGCGGAAGGATCACTGGAGCCCAGCAGGTCGAGGCTGCAGTGGCCGGGAGCAGCTACTGCACTCCAGTCTGGGTGAGAGAATGAGACTCCAACTCAAAAAAAAAAAGAAATGGAGGTTATGGGAGGATGTAGATTTTAGCTCAATAATTTGGCCATAGTAGCAACCTCTAACAGAAGAATAGTTTCCTTGTGAAACAGCAAGTTCCTATGAATAAGAATGTTGGTACCTGTTGGGGAACTTAAGTATGCCCTTGAACGGGATATTGGAACAGAAGCTCCTTAACCTTGATTTTAAAGTTCAATGAGAGAATGTTCCGTCTATGAAGTAAAGCTTTAGTAAATAAAGCTATTCCCCCAATTCTGAGCTAGAAAGTAGGTAGAGTCAGCCCCAGATAAAATTGAAGGGCACAAAAGGTTATTCTCACAGGGCCCCACGCCCCCTTCTCCCCACAAGTGCCATGGGGCGCTTGCACTGACCTTCCCCACAGTACCTGCTCCATCCCTAAAAAACCTGGGTGTCATGGCCCACAGGTGTCTGCTCCTACCCAGTTGTATGTCATAGTCAAGTATAGTCATTGGATGCCTAGGTTTTGATGCATGAATGCCTGATTTCAATCCTGGCTCCATGTTTCCTGCTTATGTAGTATCAAGATAGTTCTTTATCTTCTCTAAGTTTTCTTTTTCTTATCTAAAAAATGGTTACAACAACAGTGCCTACTCTATGGGCTTTATTAGTGATAAATTGAATAATAAAAATCATTTTCGTAATGCCCAGCACACCATAAATGCTTATTAAATATTAGCTACTACAATTTAAACTAAGGAACTAATTGCTAAAAAGGCCCAATGCTGCTCTTTGTAGAATAACACAGTAATTAATAGCATGAATTTGGAGCCAGTCTGTCTGGATTCAAATGTTGCCTCTACCACTTCCTAATTATGCGAACTGCTTTGGAAAAGTGACCCCAATAGCTCTCTGCATTTCCTCATGTGTATAACGGAGATAATGATAATACGTACCTCATTAGATTGTTGGAGGAATTAAATGACTCAATAGCTGTAAAGCACTTAAACAAAAGCCTATCACAGAGAAAATATCAGGAGGCATGAAGTATTAATAGTGTTTGCAGACTTATTTCAAATGATCATTCACTGATAGTCTGAAGAAATGAATCCGTAATAGTAAAAGGTCAGGACACACAGGCTTCTGGGGAAGTTATTTCTAAGTGGGAGGGCCCTTGGTGCCTGTCAAATAGCGCCACATGTGTAAGCGATACTCTGTCGAGCTGCTGGCAGCTCAAATCACACCATCAGTTGTGCCTCTGAACCTCTAGGAGACCCCTGACCCCCGTGGTGTAGAAACGGGAGAACACGTATCCTGCCACTCATGCAATGATTGGAAGGCGACCGCCTGGGGCGGGAACCAGGCCAGGCTTCCTTGCACACCCTTGGTCTGTGTCCCTGTGGCACTCAGTAATGTTCAGTCTTTGAGGGAAGGGCCACATCTCCTTGTGGCAATCATTTCCTACAGACCCTGGTGATACCAAACCTCTTATACTCCAGCCACAAACTATTTCTTATTTACCTTTGGCTTCTCAGAACTTGATAGGGGACCTGACGTGTACCAGTTGCTCAGAAAGTCTTTACTGTCCACAGACAGGTTGCATCCCTGGCTCAGGTCTCCTGATCAGTTCCTTTTTGTAGCCATGAAACCAGACAACTTCTGGGGCTCTGCATTTGGAACATTCTCCTGGGGCTTCTTGGGTTTCTAAATGACAGCAGTGACATCTTCATCTGTGATTGCCAGTGGTCTCAGAAGAGAACTTCAGCAGAATGTTCCAGGGAACACCCTGCCCTTGTCCAGCATAGAGCCCAGAGAGATTCAGCAAGATGGACACTCCCCCAGTCCTCACAGCTTCGCCCCAGGGAATTCCACTTCAGCTCATGGAGGTTTCAAAAGGGAGATTCTTAGGCCACTTCTCTAAGATCTTCTGGTATGTTCTGAATGCTCTGCGTTATTTAAGGACTGCATTATTGCTTCACGACTTCACCCACAATTTTTGATATGGCCCCTCCTGATTCAAAATAGCATGACCAGGCAGCCATGTGACACTTGTCCCTCTTTATTTCAAGGTGGTATAAAGTGTAGAAATATGGGGCGTAACACCCTAAAAATATTGCCTTGCATTTGATGCTTTCATGTACTTGAAGTTAATCCCTGCAAATATTTAGAAGAATATGCCTTCCATTTTTCAGAAGAGAAAACTGAAGCTCAAGAAGACTAAGTGAATTGTGCAAGGTCCCACAGCTGTTGGAAGGCAGAGCTGGGACACACCTTCTGGGCTCTTAGTTTCTATTCCCACTAGAAGTAACTGTGGTATATCAGAGTGTGAAAGGACCCTACAGATGAATTAATCCAATGCACTCTTTGACTAGGGAGAAAAATGGAGTTAGTTCAAGAAGAAAAAAAAAAGCTGAAGCCTAAGGCCAGTCTCAAACCAGTTCACATGTAATATAGAACAGAGAACAATGGTGGAGTGAGGCAAAGCTGAATTTTTTCAACAGCTTTGATGCTCTACGGGGTGAGCTAGGCCATGGCCAGTTTGCGCAACTAAAACAAGCATTAAACCTTGCCATTCATTCAGTCAACAATGGTTTATTGGAGACCAGACCCCATGCTAAATGCTAGAGGGAAGCGGCAGTGGGTACCTCCATGATTCCAGTCTATGGGACTGCACACAAAATAGGAAAATTAATGAGTTACAGTGGAGAGGGGGAAATCATGTCATAGAAGTATGTGGTATTGAGCCAGGTTCAGTGGCTCAGCCTGTAATCCTAGCACTTTGGGAGGCCGAGGCAAGTGGATTGCCTGAGCACGTGGGTTCGAGACCAGCCAGGGCAACATGGCAAGACCTCGTCTCTACAATAAATAAATTTTAAAAATAAGCATGTGGTACTAAAAGGGAAGGACTTCCAAGGTGGGCACTTGCCCAACCTTGGAAAGTTCAGCAAAGTTTCAGACATGAGGTGATGTTGAAACTGAGCACTATAAAGCTTAAGCAGAGATTGCCAACGGACGAGAGGGACAGAAGGGTGTTCCTCGCAATGGAACAGCTTGGGCAAAGGCGGGGGGGAGGGGCTTGTAATAGCACAGTATGGTGGAGAAGCTGCAAGTGTAGCCAGGAATGGAGTCAGTTCATGAAAATTCCTGTTTGTCATGCCAAAGAGTTTGAACTTGATCCTGAAGGTGATAGGTAATCACTGAATTATTTTTTGTTTTGAGTTGGTGTCTCACTCTATCACTCAGGCTGGAGTACAATGACACAATCACAGCTCAATGCAGTCTCAAACTCCTGGACTCAGACAATCCTTCTGCCTCAGCCTCCCAAGTACACCTGGCTAATTCTTTCTTTCTTTCTTTCTTTCTTTCTTTCTTTCTTTCTTTCTTTCTTTCTTTCTTTCTTTCTTTCTTTTTTCTTTCTTTCTTTCTTTCTTTTTTTCTTTCTTCCTTCCTTCCTTCCTTCCTTCCTTCCTTCCTTCCTTCCTTCCTTCCTTCCTTCCTTCCTTCTTTCTTTCTTCTCCTTTTCTTTTTTTAAGAATATATATTGCCTGGGCTGGTCTTGAACTCCTAGGCTCAAGCAATCCTCCCTCCTCAGTCTCCCAAAGTGCTAGGATTATAAGCATGAGCCACCATGCCTGGTCTTATGTTATCTTTAAATGAAGGTAGTATAGTAAGATTTCCATTTCATAAAGGTCACTCTGGAAGATTATTTAAAAGATAAAGCACACTGAATAGGGAGCATAGTTAAAAACAATGACAAATAGATGAGAAGGGATTAGAGACTGAATTAAGGGAATTTCGCCTGTTGGTAAGGCAAAATTTTTAAAGTACAAAATTTAAAAATTATGGGGTTTTGTGATATGGGACACAGGAGAGAGAACAGTAAAAACTGACTAATTTCCAGTGAGCAACTGGAAAACTGGTACCATTCTCTAAGAGGGAGGAGGAGAGGTTGGGAAAGAAGTGAATGAGTTGAACTGGGACAGTTGAGTTGAAGCTGCCAGCATAACATGTGGATGGAGATGTCAGTAGGCAGTAGGATGCATGAACTGGGATCCCAGGAGAGAAGACTGGGAAGACTTTTAAATCGCTGATAGATGGTAGCTGACATCATAGGTGTGGAGGAGATGACCCAGGAAGTAAACATTAACAGAAAAGGAGAACATGGCTGAGAACAAACTTGGGCAAAAATAATAGTTCAGGGGGTAGGAAGAGGGATAAAGAAAAATGCACAAGAGACACAAAGAAGTGCCTAGAAAGAGGAAGAAAAATAGAAAAGGTAGAATTACAAAAACATAAAGGAAAAAGGAATGAAAGCGATAGAGCTAACATTTGTTGAGCTCTAATTATGCACTTAGCCTCATACCAGGAGTTTTACCTGTGTTCGCTCATGTCATGCTCCTGAAAAAAAACCCACGAGGCAGGTATTGGTATCCTGATTTAAGTAATATGGAAATTGCGACCCAGAAAGGTAAAATAACTTGCTCACAATTATATAATTACTAAGTGGTGAAATGGGATTCAAAACCAGACCTTTCTGGTTCCAAAGCCCATAACACTCTATCCATAGCACAAACTGTTCCAGAAAGGTCAAGTCAAATATGAAATGAAAAGAACTGAATGAATGTTAAGAAGTTATTGTCCAGTCAAGGGTGAAGCTTCATTGCCATGAATTTCAAAATGGATAGAAGGTAAAAAAAACAGAGACAACGAAGGTTAAAGGGCTTTGTTGAGAAAACTGCCCTTACCCATCCAACAAACATTCTAAAATACTTTTGACTATAAAGTATTGTTCAGGCACTACTGTATTTCTACTCAACCCAACCACCAAAACCCCTCTCCCCAAGCAGATGTACTTAGGCAACAGGAACCAAAAAGGAATGGAACTCTTCAACAGTCAGAATCTTGAACATCTTCAGAGATATGCTGTGTCACAATGTGGCTTCAGAGAATTATAGGCTGATCCCCTACTCAGAGACAAAGGTTTACTGGGTGTGTCAGTACCAGCCCTGCTCCAACCCGTCTGCTCCTAATGCAGGGAGTTAATTATAGACACGAACTCCACAGTACAGTGATTTCCAAAAGCTTTCAGCACTAGGGATCTGCAGCTGACCACATTCAGTCTTCTCCACATCCCAGGAAGATTCCATTTGAGGAATACGACAGGCTTAGGGGGTTTGAGGAAAACAACAGTCTCAGCACTGAGAGTGTATTGGCCCTAGACAAAAGCTTTGGAGCCAGTCTTCCAGCAGAGGACCATTTATCATGATTTTGCTGTCCCCCTAGATATTCGTTCTCCTAAGTCTACTGGTAGCATGGGAATATCAACTGATGTCATTAGTAAAGAATGCAGCCTCCTTTCCATTTCTTTAGGCGTAATAGAGGCCTAACTGAAAAGGAAATGCCTCCTTCTGGGGGATTTTCATAGTGACTAGTTCATGAGGAATGACTTTGGCACACGTGGTGAAGCTACCATGCACGAGAAACAGTGGAGTCCCTCATAACTGGTGTGACCTTGTCATTAATAGACATTGACATGCACCTGTTTCCCTTCCTAATCAAGTCTTGAACATCTGATTTTTTTCCCCCAAATCCAAGGGCTTCACCCAAATCAGAGACTTTATTTATTTGCTTAGTTTTCTGCCACATGAGGTATTACTTTTGCCTTATCTAATGTGCAATTCTGGTGTCTGTCCTCAAAGCACAGGTCCATGTAGGTAACATGACCTGTAGCAGGGCTGTTTAATAATTTAGGCAATTAGATAAATATCTTGTCCTACCAAAAATCTTCAAACGATTTTAGTTGTAAATAGAAATTTTAAAATATAACAGTTGTGCATGATACTCTTTTCTAAAATTTCATTTCCTTTATTCTGCTAAATTTGAGTTAATTCCATCTTAGCCGAATGGCTTTTCTAGCATGCTCCCACAGGACCCTAGGCTCCTCTAGGGTAGCATTATGACATCAAGTCATGCTGGCCTGTTTACTTGTTTGTATCTCTCCTCAAACTGTTCACACAACATAAAGCATGCAGTATGAATGAATGAGTAGAAGATGGATAGATGGAAATTTCACATTGAAGATATCATGATATTAGCAAAATATGGTTTTGCTAATATTATCTAAGACCTAGAAAAGTGCTGTACTTGGTTAAAGAAATTTTAAGAGAATGCAGTTAGCTCAGCAATGGTGTCTGCCAACCATTCTAGGAACAGGAAAGTCAAAGGAGCTGAAAGCTCCAAAGTATTCTCAGCTTTCAAACTGTGGGGAAATGGATTCTAACCCAAACATCAGAAAAGTCAGGGAGCAGATAAAAAACTCACATTTTGTCAGGAAACTGAAACAAGATTTTCTATAGCACCTTTGCAAAAAATCAATGTTGTGCCATTTATTACACAAACATTTCAAACACTTGCTTTTTTTCTTTTTGTATCTTTGTTGTTGTTTTTATCATGACAAAGGTAACAAAGTACATAGAGCATACAGAAATAAATAATTAAAATACAAAAGCCTCCAGGAATCCAGAGGTAACCATGCTTATCTTTTAATTACTATATATCCAATACATATTTGAATGAGGCATTAGTAAGAGAGCTTCAACAGAAATTAAATTTCTGCATGTTTATTTTCATCCTTTCTTTTCATTATTTTTTTATTTTTACTGTATATAAACCATTTATAACTATATATTTATGGTGTACAAAGTGATAGTATGATTTACAAATACAATTAAATCAGACTAGTTAATGTAGCCATCACCTCAAACACTTAAAATATTTTGTAGTGAGAACATGTGAAATTTACTCTTTTAGCTGTTTTGAAATGTGAAATACTCTATTATTAACTATAATCTCCATGCCGGGTTTCATTCATTTTTTTAAAAAACTTTTGTTCGGGCGCAGTGGCTCAGCCTGTAATCCTACACTTTGGGAGGCCAAAGCGAGGAATGCCTGAACCCAGGGATTCGAGACCAGCCTGGGCAACTTGGTGAGACCTCATCCCTACAATAAATCTCAAAAACTAGCCAGCCATGGTGGCGTGCGTCCGTAGTCCCAGCTACTTGGAAGGCTGAGGCAGAAGGATCACCTGAGCCTAGCAGGTTGAGGCTGAGGCAGCCATTGCTGTCTAGCCTGGGCAACAAAGAGTGAGATTCCAACTCAAAAAAAAAAAACTTTTTATACGTTTAGGCAGTACTAGTTAATTCTCGTTACACAGATATATTGCAAAGTGATGAAATCTTGGCTTCCAATGTAAACGTCTCCCAAACAGTGCAAATTGTATGCAATAGGCATTCAGTCTTTAAACAAGAGTGTCCACTCCATGAGGGCCAGAATCAGTATGTGTCATGTTCACTGCAGTATCCTTAGCATGAGAAACAGCCCTGCACATAGTAGGCACCCTATGAACTCTTGTCACATGGATACCCAAATATTGACATCCAAGGTGTTCCATACTCTATCTTCAATGGATTTAACAGCAGAAAAATTGGGTAAGGTCTGCTGTCATGGAACTTAGAGGGTAGGCACGATTACACCTTCTCTCCATTTGTGAGAAGCTCAGAGACCCACACTCTGGACACTCAGCATGCATGGCACATCGGTTACTTAAGTGATGTGAAACTTTCATTTTAACTGACATGAAGAAATAAAACAACAGAATGTGAATGCCACACATCCTGAGCTAAGAGAAAGTCATTACAATTTGAACACGAAAAAAAAATCAGTATTCCTTTCTTCCCACGCTTACCAGTCCCAGACCCCTGCCCCTCCAGAAAGATTACCTGGATGTATTCCAACCATTCCTCTACCTGATTTGGGTCCTCGCCCCTCGTACTCCTGCACTTGTTGGTACTTATCTCCATCAAAGCACTTGTCAAACTAAAATGTCATTTATTTTCTTCTCTCTCCAATTCACTAGACTATACATTCCTTGAGACAGGGAATATAACTTTTTCCTAAGTTTCTGCCATCTTTGTATTTCTAGCCCAATTTATAAGTCTTGGGAGAGTCTCATCAATGAGTAAAGGATTGAGTAGATGAATATATACTCACACACAGGAGTGAGATCATTCCACCAAAAGGGATTTCATCAGAATGTGTGGCTTTCGTGGTGGGAATTTGAGGAATGGGGCAAGTGAGAAGCTCTGGGATCCTCCTCTCATATCCCGGAAAAGCAGCTGCTTCTTCAGCTATGCCTGGGTGAGCCCTAAAAACACTGGTTCTCCTTCTTATTCTTCCTCTTGCTCCCTCTTAATTAGACCTTAAATTGAGAACCTGTCTTATGATTCACTCACACCCATGAGCTCTGACATTTTCTCCAGAGAGAGATACCATGGTTTGCCTTTCTACTCTGGACTTTATTCTATCTATACCTTACATGCAGTTTTGAAAAAAGTTACCAAAGGCACAGACCTTGAAGGCAAATTTTAAAATTAATTAGGGCAACATAAGGTTTCCTTATCTAAACTCTTCAAAGTGTCTAAGCGCAAGTACAAATACCAGATTCTATTATGTAGAAATCCCTGTTTTTTTCCATTCACTTAAAGCTAGATGAAATCTACATCTCTGAGCCAGTTAAAAATTTTGTTTTATTCTGTCCTCTAAATGTTTTGCCCCAAAAGAAACATGCACTCACTTTTCTAGCTACCTCCTAAGAGTCATGCTGGAAACTGAGATGAATCATCAGGTTTCCACAGCAGCTATAGGGAAACCTGAGCTGGGCAGCTGGGCACTGGTATATAGAAGACATGTAATACTCATTTTACTCAGACATTTTCCATAGCATTTTAAAACTGCGCCTGGTACCACTATTCATCCTATTTATAGTTTTACATGCAACATAATATTTACTCCAGACTCTAATAGGAATGCTTCTTATAAATGTCAGTGGATTATTTACTATGGAACACTAATTAGTTACATAAATGCTTCCCTTTTCAGGGTAGATGAGGAGGAGACCATTAATGCTTCTTGGATTAACCTCGTATTATTGCTGTTTGAAGTTCTTTTACATTTAAAACACTTATCACAAGACTGCTAGCCGGGCTCGGTGGCTCAGCCTGTAATCCCGCGCCTTTGGGAGGCTGAGGTGAGGGGATTGCCTGAGCCCACGGGCTCGAGACCCGCCTGGGTACCTTGGCAAGACCTCATCTCTACAATAAATCAAAAAATCAGCCGGGCGTGGTAGCGTGTGCCTGTAATTCCAGCTATTGGGAAGGCTGAGGCAGAAGGATCGCCGGAGCCCAGCAGGTCGAGGCTGCGGTGGCCAGGAGCAGCCACTGCACTCCAGTCTGGGCGACAGAGTGAGACTCTAACTCAAAAAAAAAAAAAGACTGCACAACTTTGTATGCATGGTATATCTGTTACTTAAGCGATGAGAAGCTTTTTCATTTTAACTCACATGAAGAAATAAAGTGACAGAATGTGAATGCCATGCACCCTGAGCTGAGAGAAAATCATTACAATTTGAACATGAAAAAAATGTCAGCATTCCATGTTAATGTTCTTGATTGGGTGTTTTAATTTATACTATTTTGTGGCAATTAGATCACATATGCAAAATGGTTACAATCAAAGAAACATTGAAGGTCAATTGTCTCTAAGGAATTAGTACAGGAAGTGAAGGCAGTTTTCTTCTTGGATTTCTCAGGAATTCAGATCAACAGCGACAGTAAATAGCAAATGAGATCTATGTTTGGAGAGTTGTCATGTACGGGCATGTTTCGTCTTGAGGAGTAGGAAAACAATTTTTCCCCAGTTCTAATCACAAAGAGATTATTAATATGAAAAACTTTCTAATGAAGCTTAAAATACAGTAAGAAAAGAAATCTTTTCAAAAAAGAAAACACCACTGTTTGAGTTTTTATTACTTTTCACTGTTGTTCTTGATTTTTTCCATATCAAGACCAGCCATGTACAATGACTCACAACTGTAATCCCAGCGCTTTGGGAGTCTGAGGCAGGAAGACTGCTTGAACCCAAGTTCAAGACCAGCCTGGGCAACATAGCAAGACCTCATCTCCACAAAAAATAAACAAATAAAAAAATTAGCGTGGTGATATGTACCTGTAGTTACAGCTACTCAGGAGGCTGAGGTGGGAGAATCACTTGAGCCCAGAAATTTGAGGCTGTGGTGAGCCCTGAATGTGCCACTGCACTCCGCCCTTGGCGGCATGTGAGACCCCTACCTAAAGCAAAAGCAAAAACGATTATAAGGAGGTAGCATACAATTAAATTCTATACATGAACAAAACTCAATTACAAATCAGAAATAGTCATAATCAATGTCTGTGTTTATTTAAAAAATCATACTAATAACTGGCATTTCCACTGAACCAGGCTTATCTCTAAATGTCTCACATGAATGGTTCTTTGATCCTCATGTCAACCTCAGGAGATAAGCATTGTTATTCACCATTTTAAAGATGAAGAAATTAAGGCACAGAAAGATTAAATACCTCTCCCAAGGTGGAGTGGCAAAGATCGAATAAAATAAGGGACAGGCTCTCAAACTGTGCTTCCAGGACCCCTGTAACTACCCAGAACCTTGTAGGGAGTCCAGGAGGTCACAGCTAAATTTAAAATAACACTAAACTGTTATTTGCCTGTTTACTCTCATTCTTTCCCAAATATAAGATAGAGTTTTCCAGATGCTGCATGATAGTGCAGGAGGTCGACTGCAGAAGATGAGAGTCCAGCTGGCTCCTATTACTCCAGACGTCCAAAAAATAAACCAAAATGCAACAAAGTCACTCTTTTCACTAAATGTTGGTTTTGTTTTGAAAAATATACTTATGATCAAAATTTGTGTTCATGTTCATATGTAATGGCTTTGTTATTCTTATGTTTAAATTAATTAATAGATAAATGTTTAGCTTTTCTTAGTTTTAATTTCTAATGTAACAAATATAGATGTAACTCACAAAAAACAAAAGTTCCTTGGGGTCCTCAATGATTTTTAAAGATATAAAAGGGTCTTCAGATCAAAAACCTTGAGAAGACCTATAGTATGGTCTTTCATATCTTGTAAGATGAGCACCTGTACCTCACATACACTGATGACAGAAGCTGCAATAACATAGCAGAATCTATTTGTTGTCAAAAATCTAGATGGGAAAAAAAAAGGAACAAAAATCAGTGCAGGATCCAAAAGGTGTTAGACACCTTGATATTTTGACACCTGGCTTGGGAGCTGAGATTTACAATTTTAATCTAAATGTTTTGACTAATCTTTGTTTTCTTCTTTGTATGTTTCCATAATTTAGAAATTATTAGTAGTCAATATGCCTCACTTTCATATTGTATAAGCAGAAACAAAAGTTACTTAGAAATAGCCGGGCTCGGTGGCTCAGCCTGTAATCCCGCGCCTTTGGGAGGCTGAGGTGAGTGGATTGCCTGAGCCCGCGGGTTCGAGACCCGCCTGGGCAGCGAGACCTCATCTC
>NW_007258104.1:346391-377757 GCF_000164805.1 Carlito syrichta | reverse complement strand
CTCAGGCAATCTACTCACCTCAGCCTCCCAAAGTGCGGGATTACAGGCTGAGCCACCGAAACTGGCCAATAACCAAAATTTTAATTTAAGTGTGTCATTTGGTTTTTAAGAGAACCACTGCCACCAGGCTCGGTGGCTCAACCTGTAATCCCAGCACTTTGGGAGGACAAGGAGAGTGATTTGCCTGAACCCATGGGTTCGAGACCAGTCTAGGCTATTTGGCAAGACCTCGTCTCTCACAATAAATCAAAAATTAGCCAGGCATGGTAGCGCGCACCTATAGTTCCAGCCACTTGGAAGGCTGAGGTGGAAGGATTGCCAGAGCCCAGAGGGTGGACGCTGGGGTGGCCATGAGCATGCCACTGCCCTCCAGCCAGGGCAGTAGAGTGAGACTCCAACTCAAAAAAAAAAAAAAGAACCACTGCTTAGTGTCTCCTCTGCCTGAAATGTCCTCAGATAAACACAGGCTTTCCTTGTTCACTTCATTCAGACCTCTACTTAGATGACCTAATCAAAGAGGCCCTCCCAGGCCATCCTACCTAAATCTTCAACCTACTCCCATCTCCTCTACCAATTTCTATCCCTTGATCTGCTTTATTTTCTTTATAACAGTTAACATATACTTTATTTATTCTGTGTCCATACTCCCTCCCCATATATTAGAAACTCTATGAAGGCAGGAATGTTTACTTTTTTTTGTCTACTATTATGTCCCCAGTACTCAGAACAGTGTCAGAAACATTGCAGTGACTTGATAAATAATTATTTGAATAATAAATGAATGTTTTATATAAAAAAGATATAATGGGAAAACAGGAATAAAAATAAAATAGGTACTTCAAGCACCAATTGCACAAGCAAAACAGCAATTCTGAGCAAATATTTGCGTGCACAGTTGTGGCAGAGAGAATACAATCTGTTCTCCATATTATTTCCTATTACCAAGCATACACTTCCAGCTTCCTTTGTAGTTAAGCCCATGGGATTAAGTTCTGGCTAGTGCTTCCAAATTTGAATGCCCTTACAAGTCAAAACACCGGAAAATTGTGTTAAAATGTAGATCTTTTTTTTTTTTTGAGTTGGAGTCTCACTCCGTCACCTAGACTGGAGTGCAACGACACATTCACAGCCACCCCAACGTCGACCTGCTGGGCTCTGGCGATCCTTCTGCCTCAGCCTTCCAAGTAGCCAGAACTACAGGCATGTGCTACCACGAACGGCTAATTTTTGATGTATTGTAGAGAAAAGGTCTCACCAAGTTGCCCGGACTGGTCTCGAACACCTGAGCTCAGGCAATCCACTCACCTCAGTCTCCCAAAGTGCCAGGATTATAGTCTGAGCCACCAAGCCTGGCCAAATGCAGATCTTAATTCAAAAGTTCTACAAGTATATATTTCTAATAATCTCTCAAATGAAGATGATGTTTCTAGTCTGTGGATCACACTTTGAAACTAATTCCATACCAAGCCCTTAAAAAATATCCCATGTAGAAGAAATAACAATCCAGTAACAATGAGCACACCTAATACCCAAATCTTGGTTTCTAATACCATTCTCCAACAGAAGGGACAGGTTCCTTGGAGAAATGGCTGATTCTAGAACTAGGGCTGAAAATATGAACCTGGAGAGTCTTCTAGTGCCAAAAAGTAAGGAAGTGTCTACTGTTGTCAAAGGCACAGAAGTCAGCTAAAAAAGTCCCAAAGGTCACAGCTGAACAATTCAAACCACAAATTAAAGTTTTGGATTATAAAACAAAGTATAAAATAAATAGTCAAGACATCATAGTAATATAAATAAATGAAATATTTGCAAATCATATGTCAGATAAGGGGCTAATATACAAAATACATAAGAAACACATGCTACACAATAACAAAAACCCTGTTTAAAATGTGCAAAGGAGCCAGGCTCAGTGGCTCAGCCTGTAATCCCGCACCTTTGGGAGGCTGAGGTGAGTGGATTGCCTGAGCCCGTGGGTTTGAGACCCGCCTGAGCAGTGAGACCTCATCTCTACAATAAATAAAAAAATTAGCCGGGCATGGTAGTGCACACCTGTAATTCCGGCTACTCAGAAGGCTGAGGTGGAAGGATCGCCGGAGCCCAGCAGGTCGAGGCTGCAGTGGCTGGGAGCGGCCACTGCACTACAGTCTGGGCAACCGAGTGAGACTCCAACACACACACACACACACACACACACACACACAAAAATGTGCAAAGGACTAGAATTGACACATTTCTTAAAAGAAGACATACAATTGGTCAACAGTTACATGAAAAAATGCTCAAAATTTTTAAACATCAGAAAAATGCAAATTAAAAGCACAATGAGCTATTACCTCACACCTGTTAGATTGGCTATTATTTAAAAGATGAAAGATAATAAGTATTTGCAAGCCTGTACAATATATGCTTACGCCATGTTGGTGGTATTGTAAATTAGTGCAGCGATTTTGGAAAACAATATGGAGATTCCTCAAAAAACAAAAAATAGAACTACCATTTAATCCAGCAATTAGGTATAAACCAAAATGAATTGAAATCAATATGCCAAAGAGATGTCTGCATGTTCATTGCAACATTATTCACAATAGTCAAGATATGGGAACAACCTAAGTGTCCATCAACAGATGAATGAACTTTTTAAACGAGGTCCATATTCTATTGGAAATCTATTCAGCCTAATTAAAAAAACAAAAAACAAAAAACAGGAAATTCTGTCATTTGTGACAACATAGATAAAGTTAGAGGACATTTTGTTAAACAAAGTTGTCAGGCAAATATCATATGATCTCACATATGGAATCTTTAAAAGTCAAATTTATAGTAGTAGAGAGTAGAATGGTGATTACCAGAGGTCTGAGGGTCAGAGGTGGATGGGGAAAGGGGAGATATTGATCAAGGGATACAAAGTTACGGTTAGATAGGAGGAATAAGTTCTGGTGTTTGCTGTACAGCAAGGTTACTATAGTTAATAATAATATATTGCTGAGTGATCTCTCACAGAAACAAAGATCTGAGTATCATATGTTCTCACTCATAAGTGGACCTTGAACAACTATTGTAATACTATAAGAAAAGGATTGACAGTGGCAGGAAACTATGCGGGGGGCAGGGAGGGGAAGGAAGATGGGTTTAACAGTAGTCAATATCTGTCTGGGGATGGGGGGCACACCTCATCAACAAGGGTAGCTACACAATGCATATTTGTATACCTAACCCTTAACTGTACCCCACAATTTTAAAATAAAAAATATGTTTAATAATAATAATAATAATGTATTGGCCAGGCGCTGTGGCTCACACCTATAATGTCAGCACTTTGGGAGGCCAAGGAGAGTGGTTTGCCCGAGACCAGCCTGGGCAACTTGGTGAGACTTCGTCTCTACAATAAATCAAAAATTAGGCAGTCGTGGTAGCGCACCTGTAGTTCTGGCCACTTGGAAGGCTGAGGCGGAAGGATCCCTGGAGCCTGGCAGGTCGACACTGGGATGGTCCATGAGCGTGCCACTGCTCTCCAGCCTGTGCCACTGGGTGAGACTCCAACTCAAAAAAAAAAAGAACATTAGGTAAAAACTAAGGCATAAAGTATAGGTTTTAGCTAACGATAAAGTATCAATATCAGTTCATTAATTGTAATGAGTGTAACAAACTAAGATGTTAGTAATGGGAAACTGGGTGCAGGGATCCGAGAACTCTCTAGATTCTCTCCTCAATTTTTCTGTAATGCTAAGAATATTCTAAAAAATAAAGTCTTATTTTAAAGAATGCCATGTGATCTCCCAGTTCTCTCTCTTTGCCTTCAGAGGCAGACCCTCATGATCCTGTCCCCTTAGATTCCATGCCCCAGAGAGCTTGCTAGCCTCACCCTACCACCAGCCCTATTCTACAGGAAACTTTGAGAAAGGGTGACAAGGCTATAACAGGTCTATAAAATGGAAGAGGACAACCTAACCTATTTAAGTATAAAGTAAATAATAATTATTGAGCCACAGAAATTTTTGAGTTTTAGAGTTTGTATTGTAGCTAACCTACTGGGACTAATACAATGATCTACAGCAGGGATCAGCAAACTGTGCACTGCAGGTCAAATTTAGCCTGCAGACTTTTTTGTACAAAGAATTGCTTTGTTCATTTTTAATGAAATGAAGGAGAAAGGAAGAGAAGGAGAAGAAGAAGGGATACAGGGAGGGAGAAGTAAGCAGGAAGAGAAGAAAGAGTAAGGGAAGGAGGAGGATGAGGAACAGAGACTACAGGTGACAGGCAAACATTCACTATCTTACCCTTTGTAGAAAAATTTCTCCAACTCCTGAACTACATCATACAGACTATCCAGTTAAACAAAAGTAATAGCTATACAAAAGAAGTGTCCATTATAACAAAGACCCTACAAAGAGAGCCCTTAAAGTCGTTATTCAAATGACTTCTTTCATTTCAAAACTCTATTCAGAAAGTAGCTAGACTTTAAGAGGTTTCCAGTGATTACAAATTCATTATCAGTTATAACCTCTATAGAAGATATGCCTTGCTGGGCACGGTGGCTCACACCTATAATCCCAGCACTTTGGGAGGCCGAGTTGAGAGGTTTGCCTAAGCTCATGAGTTCGAGACAAGCCTGGGCAACTTGGCAAGACCTCATCTCTGCAATAAATAAAAAAATTAACTGGGTGTGGTGGTGCATGCCTGTAGTTTCAGCTACTTGGAAGGCTGAGGCAGAGAATCACCTGAATCCAGCAGGTCAAGGCTGCAGTTGCATGAGTGCACTACTGCACTCCAGCCTGGGCAACAGAGTGAGACTCCAACTCAAAAAAAAAGGAAGATATGCCTTGAAAAATGTGAAGCATTAAGCATTCAAAACACATTATTCATTCAACTACATATGTCTAATATTTTCTTTTTCTGGCATGTAGAAATTGGCCCTCTAAAAACATGTTACAACTGAAACTTCAACTCTATAAGCCCAAGAAGGAAGGAGTTTTATAGGTGACTGGGGTCAGCTGCCAGCCTTAATTAAACATTCATTCAAAAGAGTATACAACTTAAGAGAAATGCAATAATTTAAACATGTTTTCATTTTTCTTCACCATGAGATAATTTTTTCCGTGAAATAAATTCCAGACAAGTTGGAAATCAAACCAAGCAAGGAAGAAACTCAGTCAATGAGGAAAACAGAAGATGTTGCATTATGAATCTGAGGGCATCTAAGATCATTAGTTAGTGCTTATGTTTTGATTCAGCAAATTATCAATTACAAAGTAATTGGTTGAAAGCTTACAATGCACCTTACACTATGATAAGTAGAGATGTGCACTACAGTTAAAAGATATTGAAATCAGCCCAACTTTACCATAGAACTAATGGTTAGAGTTGTTGTTTTTTAAAAAATAAACATAGAAATTGACCTTCCTGACCTTAAAGATTAAAACTTGGTCTTATCTGAGTTCCTTTCTCAGAAAATCAACACTTGGGCCTATAGAATCAAGAGACTGAAACTCACCAGACCACTGACAATCAGGTGCCAGACTCCACCTGTTTTCCAACTCCTCTTCCTTACTGCTCCCAAGTTCCTTTTTTCTACATTTCTGCCCCAGTATATAAACCCCTGACTTTTGTGAGACAGGGAGATGGATTTGAGAATGAATTTCCTGTTTTCCTTGGTTGATATCACTCAAATAAGAAGTTTTCTTACTGAATTGTGGGATGTGAATGAGAAGGAAAAGAACTGACATATTTTTATAAAAATAAGAATTCTTGTTGGTGGCGATATTTATTTTTATTCACTGTGATCTGAGAAGATGCATATTATTTTGATCTTTTGGAATTTCACTGAAAAACTTGCACAGCAAAAGAAACCATCAAGAGAGTAAAGAGAAAATCCACAGATTGGGAAAAAATATTTTCTAATCATGTATCTGACAAAGGCCTAACATCCAGGATCTACAAGAAACTCAAATGAGCTGAAAGGGGAAAAAAACAAAAACAAAAAACAAGCAATCCTATTTTAAAATGGGCAAAGGACATGAATAAACACTTTTCAAACGAAGATATACAAGCAGACAACAGATACATGAAAAAATGCTCAGCCTCAGTAATCATCAGAGAAATGCAAATCAAAATCACAATGAGATACCACCTAACTCCAGTAAGGATGGCCATCATTAATAAATCAAAAATCAAGTTGCTGATGCAGGTGTGGAGAAAAAGGAACACTTCTACGCTGTTGGTGGGAGTGCAAGCTAGTTCAGCGTCTACAGAAAGTAGTGTGGAAGCCTGACTCGGTGGCTCAGCCTGTAATCCCGCGCCTTTGGGAGGCTGAGGTGAGTGGATTGCATGAGCCCGCGGGTTTGAGACCCGCCTGGGCAGCGAGACCTCATCTCTACAATAAATCAAAAAATCAGCCAGGCGTGGTAGCGCATGCCTGTAATTCCGGCTACTCGGAAGGCTGAGGCGGAAGGATCGCTGGAGCCCAGCAGGCGAGGCTGCGGTGGCCGGGAGTGCCCACTGCACTCCAGTCTGGGCGACCAAGTGAGACTCCAACTCAAAAAAAAAAAAGAAAAAGAAAGAAAGTAGTGTGGCGATTCCTAAAAGAACTAATAATTGACCTTTCTATATGACCCAGCAATCCCTGTCCTGAAAATATACTCTGCTGTCCTGAGAATATACCCAGAGGGGCATAAATCGTTCTACCAAGAAGACACCTGCGCTATTCACAGTAGCAAAAACATGGTACCAACCAAACTACCCATCAAAAGTGAACTAGTTAAAGAAAATGTAGTACATATGCACAATGGAGTATTATGCAGCCATAAAGAAGAACAAAATCATGGACTTCGCAGCAAATTGGATGGAGTTGGAGACCATCGTTCTTAGCAATCTATCATAGAAATAAAGAACTGAATACCTCAAGTTCTCACTCACAAATGGGACCTGAACATTAATCACAATAGCACAAGAGAGGGATCAGCAGTTTCTGGGCACTCCCAGAGGAGGGAAGGAGGGAGAGAGGCATGTAACAACACAAAGTGTACCTGGTCCACTACCAGGAGGTGTGATGGCCAGTTGGAGGCCCAAACTTTACCTGCATGCAGTCTACTTGTGTAGTTAATCCTTACTTGTACCCCAAATCTCTATAATAAAATAAAGTTTAAAAAAATAAAAATAAATAGAAGTTCTTAAGAGAAAAAGAAAGAGAATTGAACTAGAAAAGTACCAGTGATTAACCCTTCAGTAAACCTGACCAAATCTGACCATATTATGATACTTTTTTTAATGACTCATAAGACACATTGAGAAAAGTAAATGCCTATTGCTCAAGCAAATTATAAAGCATTTATATGACATAACCAATTAAATGATATAAAAAGTAAAAATGTTTAAAAAAAAAAAGGGGGGAGCTACTTTCTTGGCAATACTTGTCTCAGTGATTGGCTTTCTGTGCAGTGAGCAACAGGACCCCGACCAAATTCTTGACATTTGGTAACAATATTTACACACAAAGTAAAAAGCAAAGCCCAATGAATTTACATATGGAAATATGGGGGGCAGTACATGCACCTACACACAGGCAACCACAAATAGTCGTGAACAAACAGCCTATGTTTCTTTTGTTTTGACTTTTAAATTTTTTATTTTAAAGATGTGGGGTACAATTCAGGGTTAGGTATACAAATGCTCATTATGCAGATAACCTTGCTGATGCGGCATGTCCCCCTTCCCCCGGCAGTATTCCTCAACTGCCAATCCCACCCCTCCTCTCCTGGCAGTTTCCCACTACTACCAGTCCCTTTCTTATAGTATTATGATAATTGTTCAAGGTCCGCTTATGAGTAAGAACATATGGTACTCTGTTCTTTGTTTCTGTGATAGATCACTGAGTATGATGGACTCTAAATCCATCCAAGTTGAAACAGCCTATGTTACAAAGCTATGTTTGTACGTGATTTGGGGGAGGCTTAGAGCACATTTATTCATGAAAAAAATAATATTGAAAGTGCTGGGCAGAGTCTCAGCTGGTTTACAAAAGGTAAATTTTGTGGTATTGATAGCTTCTCAGGTGTTGTGGTAGAAATTCTTAACTGATCAGTAGGGCAATTCCTTCAAGCCACAGCCTGGCTATGCTGAGCCATGAACACTGATCACTATTCCAGTTGTCTGTGCTTCTGCCTACTAGCCAGAGAGCATCTCCTCATCCTGAGCCCCACTCCTGGGTCTTGCACTGTCCCAAGTTGTCATATATAGAGGCAGATACAGATTTTGTGAGATTTAGAAAACTTGAAGGAAGCTCTTTATATATTTTTTTTCTAAAGTGCAAGAATATTAGTATCATGTTAGGTATAAAAGCTAAACAAATTGGAAATTTCTAGAAAGCTGATAAATACTATGAACATCAGAAAATCCAAAAAAGTAACACATTTTCATTCATTAATACCTGTCCTATCTCTATAATATTTGTTTCTCTAAGCTTGTGGCTATATTCTTCTATGACTACTATCTTCCATATAAAAAATTAGAAAGATAATTCATTTTTTTCTAGCAAGATTGATCAATTTTTCTTATTATTGATAGCTGAGATTGTTCTTCATTTAATTTTTAGGACTGTTATTCAATTTAGAAAAATCTGTATCAAGTTTCTTTCATATTTGAACCATGAGCTGTCAGGGCATTTTTATTTTCTTGTGCAGGAATTACTTATATAATCTTTGAAATGAGGACACTAACTGACCAGGTTATGGACACCTCTTGGGCCCCATTTCCCATCCTCTGAGTCCACCTGTTCAGCCATCTACCCCATAGCAAACCCTGAAACATTTAAAGAAGTTAGAGCCAGCCGGGCTTGGTGGCTCAGCCTGTAATACCGCGCCTTTGCGAGGCTGAGGTGAGTGGATTGCCTGAGCCCGCGGGTTCGAGACCTGCCTGGGCCACTTGGTGAGCCCTCATCTCTACAATAAATCAAAAAAATTAGCCGGGCATGGTAGCATGCGCCTGTAGTTCCAGCTACTTGGAAGGCTGAGGCGGAAGGATCGCCAGAGCCCAGCAGGTCGAGGCTGCGGTGGCCAGGAGTGGCCACTTCACTCCAGTCTGGGCGACAGTGAGACTCCAACTCAAAAAAAAAGAAAAAAAAAAAAAAAAGTTAAAGCCTATGGGAGAGCCCTTGACCAACGGTGATGGAGACTGAGGGCTGGTAAATAAATTCTCTCCACTTGCATGTCTCAGGCAGATAATTCTGCATAGTCATATGTCTTTACACATGGCTTTATGTCAAATTGTGCCAATAAAAAAACCAGGAAATCTAGGCCAGTCACTGTGACTCATGCCTGTAATCCCAGCACTTTGGGAGGCCAAAACAGGAGGATTGCTTGAGCCGAGGAGTTCAAGACCAGCCTAGGCAACATAGTGAGACCTCGTCTCTACAAAAAAATCAAAAAATTAGCAGGGAGTGGTAGCACGTGCCTGTAGTCCCAACTACTTGGGAGGCTGAGACAGGATTGTCTGAGCCCAGGAGGTCAAAGCAATGGTAAGCCGTGATCATGCCACTGCACTCTAGCCTGGGCAACAGAGTGAAGAACTGATTTTTTTAAGTGGAAATTATAACTATTAACTATATTTTAGACACTATCTCAAAAAGAAAATAAATAAGATTATAAATAAACCCTATTCACAGGGGATGAAAAGCCAGATAGCCAGGACTAGCATCCACTCTGGGCTGGGCTGCACAGCGGAAAAGAATCTAGGAAGAGGTGCTCAGAAATTGTGCTGACTGAGAAAACCTGTGAGTAAGTCAGCATCAAAATCTAGAATTTACAAATTAAGCTATTTTTTAAAAATTGTATCCTATTTTTTTAAATAAAAATGCTCTCAAAAGTATTACATTTTCTCAACTGTGCAAAAGGGAATCTAGGCTAGTGTTGCTGCCAGGTGAGGCTACCTAGACACAAGGTGAAGCCGTGTTACTCAGTTAAGATCCCAGAATGGGAAACTAGGCGCGATGGCTCACACCTGTAATCCCAGCACTCTGGGAGGTGGAGGCGGGAAGATTGCCTGATCCTAGGATTCAAGACCAGCCTGGGAAACTTGGCGACACCTTGTCTCTACAATAAATCAAAAAAATTAGTCAGATGTGGTGGCACGCATCTGTGGTTCCAGTTTGGAAGGCTGAGGTGGGAGGATCGCTTGAGCGCAGCAGGTCAAGACAGCAGTGGCCATGAGTACTCCATTGCACTCCAGCCTGGGTGACAGTGAGACTTCAACTCAAAAAAAAAAAAACAAAAACAAAAACCAAGATGGGACAGACTGAGAGGTCAAGGGGGGTTAGAGAAGCCAGGAGCAAGAACTTGGGGGATTTGTTTTTCCTTGATGGCTCATGTAAGGACAGGAGGCAAAGAAAGTGAAGTCAGTGTGTGTCTGTTGAAGAGTAGAGGGTGGAGGTGAACTGGAGGGACAGATGCCAGGACAACCATGGCATCCTGAAAACATGGGCACTCAGTGAAGGTCGTGCTCTAAATTGCACTGAGGGAAACACACCAAACACATACACACGGCAGAGTGGAACTGCAGGGAAAGACAAGCCATACTGGGATTCTCAGCAACTAAGAGACAAATGTCTGCAAATTCCCTTCATGTAGTTAAACATTCACGGCCCCTTTTACATATGTAGGAATTAGGTTCAATAATAATTAGAACATTTCCTCCGACCTACCTCCCCTCAGTTCTCAATGCTTCTATGACGCAGATAATATTAGTATAATTGTTTCAGAGAGAGTGACTTGGGACTCTGGGAAAGCATCCTGCCCAGAGTCACACTGCAGATCCTTGGGCCTCCAGGTTCAGAACTCAGGCAGCTGCTTCCTTGTTTGTTGATTAAGATACATGAATGATAGTTTTTTTTTTTTTTTTTTTTTTTTTTAGATTTTATGACTCCTTCCTAAGTACCAGTCATTTTAAATTCAAAGAACCTTTCTAATTTCAGCATTCAACTGAATGCCTTGGACGTTCTTGCCGGGGAATTAGTATCTCTTGGTGCAGGCATCTATTAATATTCATTCGTGGATCTTTTTCTGGCTAGAAGCAAGTAAATGATCCAGGTTTAATTTGCAGTGTGGAAAAATGAGTGCCTGTTCATCTTGGCACTAAAATATTTTCGATATTTTATCTCAGACTTTCAACCAAATAAGACAATTTAGAAAATTTCCTGTGACCCACTGTTTCTTGTCTTTTATATTTCATGACAATTTCATTTATTCCTAGAAAAGAGACCCTAAGTAAGCCAGATGAAAAGAGATATCAGAGTATGAGTTGACATCAAAGAAATTTTGACTTGCAGCATGATTCGTTTTTCATTGAGTTCATCAGAGCAGCTTAGAGACTTTTTGGAATTGTGTCAAGATTTGAAGAGAAGCAGCTTAAATCAATGTGCATAGTGTCTTGTGTGCATGTTAACTTGATCCTCTGGATTACCAATATTTTGTAACTAGGTTCTTCTTCATGATTATGTTGTGTGCTCAATGTTGTTTTATATCATTGATATTTTCTATGCCCATTTCAATCTGAAACACGCCTTTTCTCCCAGTGAAATTACAAACTTCTAAAGGGCAGAGCCTGTGACTGAAACTTCTTTTTATTTCCCTACAATATCTAGTCCAACACCTTGCATCAAGTACCTGCTCAGTACATATCTGATCATTGACTAAGCCAGCATAACTTGGAAATGGTGAAGGAAATAACCAATGTATGGGTATGGTAAGCAGAACGGCAAACCCAGCACCCACTCGGAGGCCTCCTACACATGGGTCATACCAGAGAAGGCAGTCCCCCCTTCCTCACTTGAAGAGCAACTTTTCTTGCTATTTGGGGCTTGTCTTCCATCCCTTCTACATTCGTATGAGAGATCTGATCAGCCATCTTAATACTTGTACTTCTCTAACCTCTTCTCCTGCCTCTTGGGTTCCATTCCTGGAATAACAGGGCAATCCAAACACAGCTGTGATGTATACAATAGGCATTTCTATCAGAAAGGATGTGCCACATCAGAGAGGTTCCAACCAAGAAGTCAGACTGATTCCCAAGTCCCTGAAGCTCCTTTCTGAATTTGGACTCCTTTCAAGGATGTCCTAAGAGCTAAAGTCGGGTCCCATATTTGGCCCGGTTTATAAAAGATGTGAGCAATAAATTAGTTTGAAGACCAATCCTAGTTTTGTTTAGTTTTTGTTTTTTGGTGTTTTTTTTTTTTTTGAGTCAGGGTCTCACTCTGTCACCCAGTCTGGAGTGCAGGGGCACGATCATGGCTTACAGCTCCTGGGCTCAGGCGATCCTTCCACCTTAGCCTCCTGAGTAGCTGGGACTACAGGTGTGCACCTCCATGCCTGGCTAATTTTTTGACTTTTTGTAGAGACAAGGTCTTCCATGTTGCTCAGGTTGGTCTTAAACTCTTGTGTCCAAATAATCCTCCCTCCTCAGCCTCCCAAAGTGCTGGGATTACAGATGTGAGCCACTGATCTGGCCCAACCCTAGATTTGATTCCATCCAAGGGTTGGACCAGTGAACCCAGCTTGGTCCAATATTCTCAGCTGAGCCCAGCAGAACTGATTGACAAAACATTTATTCAGAAGCTACACTGTATAAGACATGAATGAGGTGGGTACAAAGATGACAACCACAGGTGCTCAGATACACTCAAGTGTATTGTCCATTAGAGGAGATAAAACCCATTCCTTGTAAATTTTAAAATAACATAACATGTGGTAAATGCTACAGAAAAGGGGCATGAGAAAAATGCTGTAAAAAATCAGAAGAAGCAGAATTTTCCTCTACCTGGCAACAGTCAGGTAAAGTTTCAAACCAACGCAGCATAGAAAATAATTGGGTTTGGGCTGGAGCCAAGCACCTATGAAGGGAGATAGTGGGAGATGAGTTGGAAAGGGGTCTCACGGGACTCTAAATTCTTTAAAAGGATCTCACATTATTGACCAAGGAGTTTGTATGTCCTTCAGTGAACAGAAAGAGCTACTCTAGATTTACAAGCAGAGGAGCGTTAAATACAATATATGGAAGCCCATTGATTTGAACTGAGCTCCAGCACTAGGCTCCAACAGACCAAACCAAAATGGAGTCACTCATGCTAAAGTTCCCCCTCACCAAACCAAAACTAAGTTGTTGATCTCATTTTCCAAGAAATCAGGAGAATGAGATCTAATGGCCAAATCCCCAAACAGGTGGGTTTCAGCCAGCATGATTAGGAAGTCCCGCCCACTTTAACACTTACAGGGAAGGTAACCTGAGGACACCTGATGCTAACCAATCCACCTTTTTGTTCCCTGTCTCTGCTTTCTTCAGTCCTTCTTCACCTTTAAAGCCAAGCTCCTCTGCTCAGCTCATCAGAGCAGTTCATTTCCTAAGTTAAAGGGAGATACTGCCATGATTCATGAGTCACAAATAAAAGCCAATTACATCATTTCACTAAATGTGTTGTAATTTTGCTTTTTGACAGAAGTGTCATGAACTGTTCCTGAGGGTGGACATTAAGGTAGCAATGTGGAACACCATAGATGGAGGGGAGGAGAAAGTAGAGTGGAGATAGAACAAAAGTAAAGCTGCTGGGGGGTAGGGGCAGAGAGCAGGAGCAAAACATCCCCACCTCAACCCTGGCTGAATCTGGAGAGAAGAAAACAGGCCTCTCGGGCTGAGCGTGGGTGGTTGGAGTTAAGGTGGCATCCTTGACTCCAAGGTTGAATGCAAGGAAAAATCAGCCAGAGGAGAGAGAAAAAGGCACAGCACTCAGGTAACCAGTGAAATAAATCACTTCACAGGATTTTGAGAACAGTGTCAGTGTGGGCTTGTCTAAGGTGTTTCTAAGACCTTTATTAACCAGGAAAGGATGTAGAAAAACATGTATTTTCTTAATTTCTGTTATTAACCCAAATATGATCTCCCAAATGAACTTTGTTTTGTTTCGTTTTTGGAGAGAGAGGGTCTCACTGTGTTGACCAGACTGGTCCTGAACTCCTGGCCTCAAACAATCCTCCCGCCTCAGCCTCCCAAAGTTCTGGAATTACAGGTGTAAGTTACCATGCCTGGCCCCAAATAAACTTTTAACTTGCTTTTTTAAACCATTACTTTTTAATATTATTGCCAAGTTAGAAACTTCAAATTTGAAATTAATCTTTAAAAATGTTTTGTTTCCTTTTTATCATCCTGATAGTTCATATCAATGGATATCGACAATGTTTTTTTGGACCATTTGATACTAGTATTTCTTATTTTACTTACTCCTATTTAAACTTTATTTTTAAAACAGCTATCATTTTCCCCCATATATCTAAATAAATTATAAACGTGAAGAAAGTTTTGTCATATCTGTGTCACCATTCTTCCTCTCAGAATTCCAAGTTACTTTAAATTTGCATTGTCTTCACTGCTTTCACAAAGTAGACTCCTCCTTCTTACTCTTTACTGATTTCGTATCATTTCTCCCAAATTCCTTGAGTACTACATAACAGTATTTATAAGATTCTTTCATCCCTTTTTTAAAAAATGCAAATGAATCCTGTTTTCACTATTGACTTGGATCATTGTGGGCTAAATAAAACCCAAGCTTAGAACATGGAGTTCTTACAGGTGTCCCCACAGCAATTAAGAGGACATCATTGCAAAACTATAAATTTTGGTTTTATTGTTTTGATTTAGTTGTTAAAGTTTATCAAGTCAAATTCACAAAACAAGGTAAAAAGAGGTTGGTTTTTTGACTTGCTGCCTTAAGAGCATATGTCTCATAGAAAATTACTAAGGGTTTCATCTAGGAGTAGTTTTATAATCACAGAAAGTGTTTTAGATGTTGAATTTCTACCAACAGTCGTCACCCCATTATTCCGTTGCCTATTGGACTACTTATTCGTATAAATCTCTAGGACTTCTCCTTCCAGAAATTCTCTTCATCTATCTCATCCTCTCTCCTCTTCTCCTGTTAAGTTATAAGCATAGACATAAGAATGCATCATAAAAACCCATTCTCTTCATGTGCTGAGAACACTGTTATCTGTGAATATGACCCCTTAGCCCCCAACACTCTGATTTCCTGCAAAGTTCTTCCTCCTCACAATTATTTCTGGGTCTTAGAGCTATCAAGAACAATTCATGGCCATTTTCCTCCTTCTCTTCTCAGGCAGCCCTGGGACTATCTGTCTCTGAGGAATGAGCGTGAGTGTCCTTTCAGTCATGAGATGGCCCCTCTGTGGATGGCCACTGACCTGGTATCGGTGCTGGTGGGATAGGCCCAAGCCATTGTATTGAGCCAGAACATCGATATAGCTGACACTGATTGCTACTTCCACCCAACCTAAGGATAAGGGTTGGTATCCATGCCAAGGGCACCATTTCCCACTGCTTCCAAAGCTTTCAATCCCACTCCTTGCCACTGGGGAGGGCTTTTCCTCCTCTCTTCTCTCCTCCCCTCTCATCTCCTTCTCTCCTCTTGCCACTACAGAAGATATCAGTTGTGCTGACAGTCACCACCAGAACTGGAGGCACCACCGATGTGTAGGAGCCACCCAACTGCCAAAGCCCCTAACATTCAAGTCACTCTGTACACACTCCATGGTGAGGTACAGAGAACCCCTCTCTCCCTCTTTGTGTTTTTTCTGTTGAACATTTCTCAAAACAATGCTGCCTTGTACTCCCCATGTTTCAAAGAGAGTTTGTGTAAAAACAGCTCTTTCTTTCTTTTTGTATTCAAATAGCTCTTCCCCTCCCCCACCCAGATTGAGAAACAAATCCCTTAGCGACTGGGTGAGGGGACAATGAAGGACAGAAATCCTGCTATACTCAAAGTCTTCCCTTCTCTTCAGTGCCCGAAGCATTCCTATTTGACCAGCGACCTGGGGCCTGCTGAAATCTCTCTTCCCTTAGATAATTGAGGTTCTTTAATTTCTCAATGACAGACACCTTCAAACATGCCCTTACATTTCTAAACACTGCAGAAAGGTCCTCCTCCCTGCCTCCCAACCCTCTCCATCCCAAGGCAAGGCAAGGGAATCCAGAGAAATTATCCATAAAGATGCAGTGTCTTCCAAAAAATAAAAATGATTTTTCATTCTCTGAGGGGCATCAGCTGAGCTGAAACATCAGCAGAACCACCTCATGCTTCCATCAGAGCAAAGTATGATTAATTTTGGGGACCACTTCATATGAGGCCTTTAGTGTTTGGAAGCATATCCAAACTTAGATAGAGCACAAAGACTGCATTTCATCTGGAGATATCTGAAGATGGCAGGTTTGGAGAGTTACCTGCAACGACAGGATGAGATGGAATAATGGTGAAGTTCACAAGCCTAGGAAGAATACAGGGGTGGTCCTCATCCCATTCCAGATCCTTGAGGTATAGGTGAGAACTTCAGCGGTTCCCAAGGTTCCACAGGAAGGAGCATGGGGGGAGAGAAGGAACCCAAGTCAAGGATGTGCCCAGAAGGACAGGGATGGAGGGGACGACCCACCCAGAAAGATGCTTAGAAATGGAGACCACTGTCAAGAACCAAAGAGAGGCACAGCTGGACTCTCACCATTGGAAAGGGTTGGGATGAAACTGAACTTTACAAAGACCACTCAAATTACCGAGCCATCAGCACATGGGAGCTGATTGAACCAGCGTAAGGCCAGGAGCGGCCTCCCTCCTCAGACAGGTTTTGCTGATGGAAGTCAGGCAGAGCCATCACTCCATTCCTCCTTCGCAGGCTAGAGGTGAAGCTAGAGCCTAGAAGAGGGCAGGGCAGAGAGAGGTCCTGGAACCAGAACAGTGGCTCTGTCACCCAAACCCAAGGTACAAGATTTGGAAGAGGAATTAAAAGGTAGCATAGGGGAGAAAAAATGTTTTTTCCACATCCATCCTAGACTCGTGACTGATGCCCTTATAATAAAAGACAGATAAACAAGAGAAAAGCATGCACACATATTGAATGTATGTTTTGATTTACGTGATATAGAAGCCTCCATAAGGAAATGAAGACCTGAAGAAATCTGAGTGTTTCTTTTATAGCAGGTTTGATAATGAGAGAATAGTCATGGAGAAATAGGATGGGGGGGAAGGTATGATTTAATAGTAATAAGCTGGGGAAAACTTAGCAAGGCCTTTTTGTTCAGATGCTTCAGAGATAAGGATGCTCCTTTCCTCCAGGCACAGGGAGGGTACCTCTTAAATGAGGGTCCTTCATCAGAGAAGATCAGAAAATCCTTCTTGGATTTTATGAACTGCTTCAGGGGAGAACAGAAGAGGAGGTTTAGAGAGACCTTCTTGCTTTGCAGTTTTCTTTAATTCATTCAGCTTAAAATATTTGGGGAATCGTGCCCTGAATACCATCAATAGGCCCACCCCACCCCTCAAACCAAAGCCTGGCTGGACTGAGCAGAGCTTTAAATTGACTATAATCAATTAAGCTGTCCTAAGTTTAAATAACTGGAAACGACTGGGACTTTTTCAAATCTGCCCAAGATACTTTTATGGTTCTGCTATCAGGAGAAAGCAAAGATCCAACACCGCACTGGAGAAAAAGAAAACTATACCCCACTGAGTTCATACTGATCAATAAACAAGTGATATTTGTGATACTTTCTCTTAAACACAGCTAAGATCTAATATCCTTCTTCAAATCTCCTTTTCTAGGTTCAAAGTTGATGTTTCAGAAAGAGGAACAGTTGAATTTCATGGACTTCCATTTTACTTTGTGAAATTAAATAATTCAGTTAAAGCTGTTGGAACTTGAAATTATTCTGAGTCTTGAGCGAAGTGTGGCTATTCAGTCTGAGTCATGTAGCATTCAGCTGAAACTCAACCTTTTTCCCCCCCCTGCAAATAATTAGGAAGACAGAATGGTGCCAGAGATAAGACACCCTCAGATCATTGCCCCTCCTCCTGGAGCAATAAAGTAACCTTTTTCAGATCATAGCAATCTGTAACCAATCACACTGACATTGTACGAGAAAATGTTATGATCCTGCTGGAACTTCCCTATTCCTGCTTATGGAAGTGAAAGCTCAACTTCTCCACTTTGGAATGCTGACTCCATTTGTTTGGAATTGGTGTTTCCCAAATGGCTATCCTTAAGCTTTGCACTAAAATAAACTTTATTCTTAATCTTATTCTCTGAATCTCACTAGTAAAGATTGACCTTTTTCTTTACAAGTCCCAAGTTGATTTAGTCAACATTTCTAACCCCAAGTTACCCCAAGATGGTAATTTTCCTTTGCCCTCATGTTCCCTCTGTACCCCTAAGTTGAAGCTATGACTGTGTTGGGATGAAAGTCATAAATATGGAGAAAATATGAGTAATACAATTCTAACACAAATTATCTTTCTTCCTTCTTCCCTCCACTGCAACCACTGCTCCCACCTCTGGTGGGTTTTGTAGTTTTTTTTTTTCCCCTCTCTTTTAATTTTTTTTTTTATTTTTATTTTTTTGAGTTGGAGTCTCACTCTGTTGCCCAGACTGGAGTGCAGTGGCCGCTCCCGGCCACCGCAGCCTTGACCTGCTAGACTCCAGCGATCCTTCCGCCTCAGTCTTCCAAGTAGCTGGAACTACAGGCACGCACTACCACGCCCGGCTAATTTTTTGATTTATTGTAGAGATGAGGTCTCGTCTGCGGGTCTCGAACCTGCGGGCTCAGGCAATCCACTCAACTCAGCCTCCCAAAGGTGCAGGATTACAGGCTGAGCCACTGAGCCCGGCTCTTTTAATTTTTATTTTGAAATTGTGGGGTACAATTCAGAGTTAGGTATACAAATGTTCATTGTGCAAGTACCTTTATTGATGAGGTATGCCCCCCCTTCCCCAGGTGGATATCGACTACTGCCAATCCCAGCTATTTGCAACCCCCCCCAGTCTCCCGCTACTTTCAATCCCTTTCCTACAATAATATGGTAATTGTTCAAGGTCCACTTATGAGTAAAATATGTGATACTCATCTCCTTGTTTCTGTGAGAGATCACTCAGTATTATAAGCTCTAATTCCATCCACGTTGCTGCAAGATTCATGATTTTGTTCTTCTTTAGGGCTGCATAATATTCCATTGTGTATATGTACCACTTTTTAAAAATCCAGTCCTCTTTTGATGGGCAGCACGGTTGGTCCCATGTTCTTGCTATTGTGAAAAATGCTGCGATAAACATACGTGTGCAGGTATCTTTTTTTATAGAGTGACCTGAGATCTTCAGGGTATATTCCCAGTAGGGAGATTGTGATATCATATGGAGGGTCAATTTTTAGGAGTTATAGGAATCGCCACACTGATTTCCACAGAGGCTGTACTAGTTTATATTCCCACCAACAGTGTTGAGGTATTCCCTTTTCGCCACATCTTCTCCAGCATCTGCTATTTTTTGAGTTATTGATGATGGCCATTCTGACTGGAGTTCGGTGGTATCTCCGTGTAGTTTTAATTTGCATCTCCTTGATGATTAGTGAGGCTGAACATTTTTTCATGTGTCTGTTGGCTGCTCGTATGTCTTCTTTTGAGAAGTGTCCATACATACCTTTTGTCCACTTTGTAACGGGGCTGTTTGTTTTTTTCTTTTCATCCCATTTGAGTTCCTTGTAGATCCTTGATGTTAGGCCTTTGTCAGCCATGGGGTTCTGCCTCTGTTTTAAAAAGACACTTGGGACCATCTAGTCATCAGTGAACATTCTTTTGTAGCAAGCATGATATTTTTACCAACTTAAGACAGAAATCAAATCACATCTCATTTATTACTCTAATTAATCCCTCAAAGTCCCACCTATCTTTGTTAGCAGGAATTCTATGCGCTCCCTCTTGAGGACACCCCCTTCTCTGAGTACCTCAGAAATTTACTTAATCCAAAGAAGAGTCCAGATGGAAAGTGAGAAATGCAGTTGCCACTAGTACCAAGCTTGGTCCCAGCCACCTGGTGTCGCTGTTGAACACTGGCTGTGCACAGTCTAGTGACCACAGTGTTTTACTGCTGCACCATATCCCTATAACCTTGGAAACCAACTCCCTTGCTTCAGACCATGCTAAGGCACCACTGTTCTCCCGAGCCAGAATCAAGTCAATAGTCTTCTAGCCTCAGTCCATGCATTGTGCCTCAGACTTCTCCCAAAACCCTTTGGACTTTGTGATGAGTTCAGGGTTCCCAGTGCAGACCAGTCCAGCCTACGCCAAGACCTCCACAGACTTGCCTTGTTAAGCAAAACAGAAGATTCTGTTATACTCTTTAGAAATGTCTTACATTAAGCACTCTAGGGAGTTTCACTCCAATGACTTTTCTGAACAAAGATTTGCTCCAAAATTGTTTGCTGTAACCACCTACATAGTTCATTATGGCGAATCCCCCTTGCAAAAAGTGGGAACCCTTGATACATTTGGAGGGACACTGATTTTTAAGTCTGAAATGACAGCCATAGACTTTCTTGACTAAACAAAATGGTAGTTTGGTGTCATGTTTACTGAATCATAGCCTGACATGGCAAATGATCTCTAGATTCACTCTTCCCCTTTTTTGTGCCTGGGAATTTTTGTCCTCAATTTACAATTTGGCTTGGCAAACAAGTGGCACCAGCAAGAGATAAGAAGTGAAGGGTGACTACTATAAACCCCTCCCTCCAGCCCAGTGGACTTCTCAGTTGGATACCCTTCCCAGGTTCCAGAGGCAATGGCTACCCCAGGGCACTACACTGTCCCTTAGTAGTTTCCCTGATCCTGCCTGTGCCTTGACAAAAGCTCCTTTACTAGACTGTCTTCACATTTCCAAGTTTCCATGTGCCATCTGTTTCCTACTGAAACCATGACTGATACATCAGGAGTAAGATTTTTTTTTGAAAAATGTCATCTCTGTTATTTAAGCAAACCAGGCTTTGGGTTACAAAATGCTCTCCCATGGCCAGATTCAAGAGAACTCTCAATCACAGATATATCCCTGGACTAGAACTTAAAAGTAGCCCCTCTCCTAATACTGAGGTTGCCCCTGCAGAACTTTCAAGTAAACTACTTCTATAGCAACACACAGCAGTTCTGCACCAATGGCAAATTGATTTTCAGTGAACTGGCCTTTCAGCGTTTTGGACATTTGGTGAAATGATTTTGGCAAGTGGATTTTCAGTCAATTGGCTGCTTCCACACACAACATCTCCCACCCCCAGTATACTTCCTTGTTTCGGTTTTGAACCTGTGTCTTTCCCACCACATTGTAGAGAACAGGAGCCATGTGCTACTCATCTTTGTATTTTCCCCACTATTTTCCAAACACAATGTTGTATACGAATAGCTATTCACTGTTTGTGAAAGTGAGTGAACTGAAGTAAAGACTGAATTCGTCAGAAATATACAAACTTCTACATACAGAGAGGGTCTCTGTCTCAGTGAGAAACAGTCCACTGTGAGAGAAAGGAAGGAGGGAGGGAATAAAAGGGATAGAAAGAAGTTTCTAGAACAGAAAAATGGAAGAGGGAAGAGAAAATTAAGACGAAAAGGAAGAGAGGAAAATATCCTTTTATAAACCTACTTTAAGAAAAATATTCCCAATCTCTATACTTAGATATATAGATAAAGCCATTGGCTTACATGGGCAAATAAACAGCTGGAAGAATTTTGTCACTATGATACCTTCACTGTCACTATGATATCTTGATTGATATCTTAATAAAGTCTTTTAAAAATTGCTAGTAATTACATCAATAATGCCCAACACATATCTTTTGTAACAGTATTTTCAAATTTTGATTCTCAAACTCTACAAACTGTTTTAACTGCCCTCTCCCAAAACAGCATCTCTCTTGAAATTCAAAACTCACACCAGAAGGCTGACCGGGATCCAAACATGAATATGGTGGATCTGTCTCTGATTTCTAAAATAGGACCAGAGAAATTACTTTCCCAGCAGTATTTTTAGCGGTGTGAGGGAAGGAGCTCCCTGTGCAGTTTCTTGGCAGGCTCGCAGTCTGTCACTCCTGAGCCTGTCCCCTGAATCCTCCCAGCTTCTGCACCAGTCAGCATCCTTACTCCTGCCTCAGAGCTGCTCAAGTGGTCTGCAAAGCTTACCTGCATTCTTCGGTTTGAAGTGGGGACATTTAAGACAGCAAGAGACCATCCCCCACCCCGACAACTGTGTTGAGAAAAGCAATTCACTGTAATTCAGCAGTGAGAACGTTCTAGAATGAGCCCAATTTAAAGAGAAACTAACTCATGTGTGTTTAGAGCAGGTGCTCAATGCATTTCATCGACCCCTTGGAGAAAGCAGATATACTTCTCCTCTTACTACAGATCAGGAAAAGGGAGGCTTTGAAAGGTAAAAGAACTTGTCTAATATTCCTCTGCTAGTTGACAATAAAAGCAACACTTAATTAATAGCCCACACTTACATGGTGCTGTACTGTTTATCATGTACTTGTGTTTATTGACCCTTTCCAAGAACCCAAAAGATAGAGAGAACAGGTGTTATCATTATTCCCATTCCACAGAATGGAAAACTGAGATTCAAAGGAGGAAAGTTAATTCTCTGAGTCTGCACAGCCAGAAAGAAGCAGCACTAAGGGTTGTTCATGACTTCCAACTTAGCTGAGCTAGCGCAGTGCACTGCCCACTGGTTCTCACTTCTTAGGCAGCATAACCCGGATGATGGGTATTTATCTGCATTATGTATCAAGGAAATGAATTCCCCGAGCCAAGACAGCCCGGCAAGGAGGTCAGAGTAGTAACCCAGTGAATGGCATTTCTATGTCTAGATAACTCCTAGATAACTGTATGGTTCACTCCAAGAAGGGGGGGGGCTGTGGTAAATAATTGACAACAACTAGCATTTGACTTACAGACACCCCCTCCCTGAAAAGTATAACTTAGGAAAGCGGGGGACCACAGGTCCCATTTCTCTGGGACAATTGTGATCCAGGCTGTTGTCCTGGTCTGACTAGTCATAGTGCCCTCTCTTACTCCCAAAAGCATCCTGACTTGCACGATCATCACACAGTCACCCTCCATACGTGAATCTGTATTTCACAATTTGCTAAAGCAAAAGGCTTTTCCTGCCTTCTTTCACCCTACAGAACTGGAACAACAATTTTGATCAACACAGTCGCATCACAGTACACTCATGTCAGGAATTCACAAAAGCAGAGGCCGGACTGAAACAACTCATGTGGAACTGGCACTTTCTCAACATTTTTCAAGTTGGTGACCGTAACAGTGTTTTCCCAGGTGCACTGTAATCAAGGCTCCCTAGAAATTTCCCCAAAGCAAGTGTCACTGTTAAGAAACAGTAGGAAAATATCTTGCTGCTGGAGTTCTCCTTTGCTATAATTATTAGGCTAGATCTGGAGCAAAAGCAATTTCACTTTAAAAAAAAAAAAATCACACATACTCAAGATATAATCCAAAACAATGCCTTAAGCTTTTAAATCTTAAAAAAATAAAATACTAAGTGTCATTCTTCCTAGCACTACCACTACAAGAAGATCCTGCTAATCAGAGGTATTGAGTTACTTTCAGACATGGCAGCTTGTTCTTGGACGTTTTAAAATCAGCTCATGAGCTTATAGTTTCCTAAGCAGCCTTTCTGTCTTCTAATTGCCTTTAAAAGGACAAACGGTAAAAGCTGGAAGTCTCTCCAAGCCCCTGGGCTTCACCCCAGGACAACACATCACATACTTTTCTGCATCAGCAGATCGGGTTACATGTGTGCAAGAGAGCCCTGCCTGCCACGAGTTCTTTAAGGATCCATTACTGTGTTTTCCAGGCACCTATGGGACTTCTCCCTTCAATTTCTCACTTACTGGCTTCAAAGGCGACTCTCAATGTCACCAAGATTAAACCAGATCATAGAGAGGCAACATAACGCCACAGTTAACAGCGGAGCTTCAGTGTCCAACACTGAGATCCAAATCCCAGCTCTGCCACTTACAAGCCATGTGATTTGGTTCAAGTTATTTACCTCTCATCTGTAAAATGGGAATAATAACGGTGCATGACTCATGGGGTTTGTGTGGGGACTCAATGATATAAAGCAGGGAAACCACACAGCACAATGCCTGGCACATAGTATGTGCTCAAAAAATATTCATGATCTGCTTTTAGGAATTAAACGTGGCCTAAAATTTTAGTTTACTTAAAATCATCATGATAAGGAAGAGGGTGGTTATCATAGAAAAACAGGCAGAATTTGAAAGCAGAAACCTAAATTCCAGTCCTGTTTTTCCCACTTACTGGTTTACATGGCTTTGGATTGTTTAATTTCTTTGAACCTCAACTCCCTGTTCTGTAAAAAGAGGATAAATGTATATTCTAGATCATTGAAGATAAAGGAACACAAGGAAAAATGTTTTATAAAGTCAACAAATATTATGATTATCAAGCAAAATGGAACTAAGAACACATTATCTGCACAAACCTAAGGGCTAGCATGTAACTAAAATGGCCAGTTTCTTGGCTGGAGTGCTCCATCTACCAGGTCTCGGGACTAGACTGGATGGTTATGGTGGATCCCTCACATGCCCTGGTCCACTTCCACCTCAATGCTCAATCTTTCACTCCCTTTCCTATTTTGTCAGTTTTTGTGCTGGGAACAAGGAAACTGCATCGCAGGAGGTCTCTTCTGGCAATGTGCAATATTCCGCCAACTCCCCTAAAAGGAAAATGATGTGTAGATGGGAAGGCTGGCGTGGCATGAACTTCTTTGCCCATAAATCCAAACAAGAAGCAATAGATGGAATCACAGCCAATCTCCCTCTATGAAACACCTGTGGCTGTGTGAGAAAACAGGGCTAGAATGGGACTCTTATGGTTCATGGAGGATTTGCAAAGCATAACTTTGCCATATAAATTCTGGGGGAGCAAAGACATTATCAAAGAGAAACTGTTATGCTCCTTATATGAGGCCTTTAAGGAGGGCCTGAATAAGAAGTCACATCTACAGTAATAAGCAAGCTATGACACTTAAAAGAAGCAGTCACCCCAATGAAATGTCCAAAGCCATCTGCTAGGGGAGGGGGCACATCTCATCAACAAGGGTACTGTATAATGAACATTTGTGTACCTAACCCTGAATTGTACCCCACATCTTTAAAAGAAAAAATTTTTAAAAAGAAAAAAATGTCCAAAGCCAAATGCTTTTACACTCGTGTTTAGAATGTACAGTCTTTTCACACATTATTTTATGGAAGCCTCAGATAAAAGTATTTTCCTTTCTTCCAAGCAACATCAGATACGTTTAGAGACTCACTTTTATCTTTAAAATAATAACAATAACACTTATCTTTCAAAGAGTACCTTGAAGCACAGAAAGGTTAAGGCTGTGACGGGGCTTCCTTCACATAGTTGTACTCACCACAGGAGTTCTAAGTTCTCCTCTGTATCATCAGTCAAAATAACATATGGATCCCTGTTCTATTTAAAAAGAAAAGAAAAAACTCTCAATTTTAGTTTACCTGCATGCTCCAGATAATTGTGTCATGGAATATGTCAGTTCTCACTACTGACTCTTCTGTAGCACCTTGGGAATAGCTAAAATATCTGTAGACAACCTTACCACAGAGTTTTGGGAAATAAACATAATGAAAGTTTAGAAATAACAACCAGGGGGAAAAAAGCCAGTATTTTCATAGGAAACCCAAAATTCCCCAGGTTATCTGTGTCTGTCCTCTACCTCATGCACAAGGCAGAAGAATTGGTATATCTTCTTGGGGCATCTTCTCAGGATCTAAGTTGGACCATCAATTCCAGTTCATCTATGACTCATAGGAACATCTATATTTTTTAATGTCTGTCCTCTCTCCACTGTATAATTGGTTCATTCTCTTATTTTTAAAATCGTCTACTTGAACCTCCACCATTTCTAACACTTAGAAAGGAGGAAAAATGTAATATAATATTTTCTTCTAGCAAAGTAATCGTTTTGGACCAGTGCACCTTCTTCCTATCTATTGCCATTACTTCACGTAATGCTCAGAGGGTCACTGCAGGATCTCCTCAGGGTCTCTACTCCTCCCCAGCCTACCAGCCTAAGGTTGGACATCCAAAGGCCTCTCTTCTCTGTCACCCCTCCATTGTGTGTTCCAATCTCATGAATTTCTATGTTGGTAAAAGAAAAACTTCAAACAAATTATATTTCATCAGAGTTTAATAAAGTAAAGAAGAATGCATGAATAGAGCAGCACCAGGGCTGCCACATATTCGGGTCACATTTATGGACAGAAGAAGGAAAATGACAGAAAATGAAAGTGAGGTACAGGAACAGCTGGATTGGTTACAGCTGGGTCTTTGTTTTATTCAAACATGGTTTGAACGGCTGGCCACCTTTGATTGGCTCTTGTTACAAGAGTAGGTTACAGTCTGTTTACACATCCAGTCAGCTTACAGTTCACTATGTATAAAGAAACTTCTTTTAACTTGAAATACGAGGCTTAGGCTAAACCTAACAGTGTTACAGTCTTCTTATGCCACCAATCCATTCCTACTATTTGATTGCATATGTCACCATACACAAAATAACCCATAGTTAGCAAAGATTGCCATTGGTTCCTACTCCTCGTCTTATGTTTATGCAGAGAACATTAACTAGATTAACATGCTGGTCACTCATTCCACTCCTCACCCCCATACTCTGGATAAGTGAACTGTCTGACTGGGGAACTTAAAAAAATGGACTGGACGTGCTCCATTCAGCTCCCTCTGGGTTTTCATTCAGAGCCAGCCTGGCTGCAGAAAGGAAACTTCAGAGCTCTTTCCTAGAAAATGATGAGGAAGGTCTGTCCATGCAGAGGAAACCAATGTTGTCCTGTTCTTCCAGAAAGTAGTGAAAATGCCTGTCTACACAAGTGTTGCTCTTGACATCTGTCTTTCCTTTGGTTCCATCCTTCAGTTTTGACCTTGGACAGAAAAAAAGAATATTAAATTGTAAACCCTTAAAATCCTAATGCCAGAAATTGAGTTAGTCCCCTCATCCACTCCTGCTATTTTCTTCATCTCTGCCAATAGGGATAGACCTTCTCTCAACTAGAAGTTGTAATTTGTATCACATGGGCATCTTGTCTCACATTGCACCCCTTATAATTCCTGCCTCTTCTCATTAAATGGAAGGAGCTGAGCTCAAGAGTCCTCATTTGACTGTTCAGTTTGAGAATTAGTAAACCTAATGCAAAGATAGAGCTGACCCTACTGATTTTCACTGAACACACAACTTAAGTTGTTTCTCTAGTCATAGAAATGGAGTTGTACTGAACCATCCTATCCTTTCACTGACTTCTATTGGTAAGCAGATGGCCAGCCTCAACAGTGCAATCTAAGCTGTGGGAAGGAACGGCACTAACACGTAGCGTGGGTGCACGCACCACCTTGCTGTCTTGAGCTCAGAGCTATAACAACACGAGCAAATCATTTCAGGCAAAAAAAAAAATGTGAGAAAAAGGGACTGCTATTAGCTAGGAGGTAGGAGTGGTGAAGGATATGAGCTCCTTGGGTTCAGATCCCAGCTCTCCACTTTATGATTGCTTGACTTCAGACATATTATTTTACCACTCTGACTCAGTTTCTCCTTTGTAAAATAGGATAACAGTAGTAACTATTTCACAAGTTTGGTTTGGTATAGAGTACAGAATTAAATAATACATGTAAAACATTAGTACCAAGTGTGTAACAAGCATTCAATAAATATTGGCTGTCATTATTTGTGTTTGAATGTGATAGTACAAACATAAGCAGTGGGTAAGACTCCACTTTGTCATCAACAATGATAACAAAACATTAGTGTCTCATAACAGCCTATTGTAGCACTGTTCATGACAAGTTCAACAGAACATTTCTGAGATTCCTGTGTTCGGCATATTTCTTCTTAGTCTAAGTAATCAAGTATATCTCATAGAAATTGTGGTCGATTGATAGAATATAAGCTAAATGCTAATTGAACTGCCAGTGCAGGTATGATGGGCTATCACACAATGACTGGGAAATGCTTGGAATTTGTTGTTGTCGGTCTCTCCAAGCACTGCCTGCTGCGTAATCTGCTCATCCACCTCCACATCACTCCAGAGTCACAGGCAACATCTCACCTGGGCCTTTGGTGGGCAGCCTCCAGGAGGTGGAATATCTCAGAGGCTAGCCAAAAAATAGGTGTGGCAGGTAGAACAAAGGATAACTGGGCAAGAGGGTGTCAGGGCCAAAAGCATAACTTCAAATTCCTAAGTGGTACCAGAGAGCAGCAAAGTCAGCCATGAGCATTTTCCACGAGGAGGAGCCTTGTATGAAAATGAATGGAATTCCCACAGAACCAGTCAGAATTCTGGTTACATCTTTTCTTTGAGCTCTGCACACAATAGATTCCATCCCCTAATTGCTGTGTATTGCTTCAACTTCAAGAAACATGGTATGTTCTGTATTTATGGTAATTGATGATCTTGTTCAGAAAATGTAAAACTCCACCAGTTGCTGAAACGATTGTTCAATTAAGTTGTTGCTGCATTTCCTGGGCTAGATGGCTCAGCAGTATTATAGGAAACAGCATCCTTCTTCCTCTCTCAGGAGGGACTTGTTTTTACTTCCACCACAAGCACCTCGCATGCTGTAACTGAAGATTTCATGTCACAGTTGAAAGGAAGAATATGTTTTCCAGTTCATTTATTCCTGCAAAATTCTGCATTGAATTACAAATCCAATACTTAATAGAGATCAGAATAAAGTTTTTAATAAATGCATCTGCATACATGGTCAAAGCTAAGCAGTTGCTTTCATTTCAGAGTTTAGGGGAAAGCTGAAAGCATTTGAAAATGCAGGGAAACGTGTGTGTGTGGAGAAAGTGGATTGGGGCTGTAAGCCCAAGACCTGGCAGCTCCTGCCCCAAAATCTCTCCTGGGACTCTGTGGTGCACAAGTAAATACATCTTTCCTGATCCCAAGGTGGTAGCTAAGAGAGAACTCCTCAAACTTTAGGTGACAAGGCAGTTAAAGAATTCTGCACAACTCCTCTGACTCCAAGCCTTCTAGAGTTAGGGCATCTCACTGTCATAACACAGACCTCCACTAACCAGGACAGATGAGGCAGAATGTAGTTTCCCCACTTCTCTAAACCAAGTTTTAAGTAAATACAGCTCTAATTGTAATTTGTCTTGGACATTGATTCTAATTCTTCACAATAATAAACTGAGGAAAACTTCAGTGAGATAAAGAAAAATGTCCCTGACCAGTTCTGCTCAGATTGTGGTATTCTTTAATCATCAAGGTCTATGTCTACATCACGGTTCTCATTCTAACAGAACAAGCTTTCTGAGCCTTTGACCCCTTTCTTTAATATCTGCCAAGGCAATTCTAGCATGTCCACCTCATTTACTCAATGCCAGTGTTGTTTCCAAGTGTCAAGGGAGTATCCCATCAGCATATGAGGACCAGCTCTGAGTGCCCTGATGAACATATTAAATTCTGTCCTATATCAAGCATTCTTCCCTTCCCTGGTCCAAATTCTCAAGATCAATTTTCAGATGTAGTCTTTCTGTTCTTGCTGGTATATATGACCCTGTCCTATAGATCTTTTAATGACTAATTATTTTCTTCTCATTATAGGGAAAGGCTGTCTCTTCTTGGGTCATGCTGAAACATAATACCAGTTATTGGTCTAGAAGCAATGATGAGAGGCAGATCTTGAGAAGGGCAAGTATTATATTGTGGAACATTCATTTACATGGTCTTTAGAGGTTGTAAGTGGTCTTGTGTCCTCTCAAAAATATGTTGAAGCTCTAGCTACCAGTATCTGTGAATATGACTTTATTTGGAAATAGTCTTTGCAGATGTGATCAAGCTAAAGTGAAGTCATACTGAATTAGGTGGGCCTTAATCCAACATTGCTGGTGTCCTTATAAGAAGAGAAGACACACAGACACAGGGGGGGAATGCCATGTAAAGAGAGAAGCAAAGAATGAAGTGATGTATCTACCAGCCAAAGAATGCCAGTGATTGCTGGAATTCACTAGAAGCTAGGAAAAAGAGGCATGAAACAGATTCTCTCTCAGATCCTCCAAGAAGCAACCAACACTGCTGATACCTTAATTTCAGACTCCTGGCCTCTAGAATTATGGGAGAATAAATTTCTGTTGTTTTAAGCCATGGAGTTTATGGTAATTTGTGACAGCAGTTCTGGAAAACTAGTACCCTAGAAAATAAAATAAAAGGCTGTTCTCTTCCATTTCTGCCAGCACAGAGCAGTTAGATCTCAGCGTTTTGATCCCTCCCCTACTAGGGCCGAAATTTTAGCATAGGGGACTTTCTAGGATTGTTGGTTCAGCAGCCTTCATAACTGTATCAACTTAAAACCAAATCTTGTCACTGATTTTCAGCACAATTGGCCCTCTAGCTTCAGGAGAGAAGAGCCTAGCTAAATGCTGCACTAAAATCCTTCTGATTTTCACACTTTACCATGAGTTGATAGTTGATGTCATTTTCTTCCTTTAGGGTTTCTATGGCTGTTAACACCGCCAATTACTCTATAGTCCTTTAATCACCATTACCCACATCTTTCAAGCACTAGGACTACTGGATAGGCCAATGCCTACCTTTCTTCCCATACCTCACCCCATTCCACCCCAGATGAGAGTCTTAGTAAGTATTTTGCTGCAGGACACCAAGAGTTATCAGCACCACATAAACCACGGAAGTGGTGCCCTCATTGCCATGTGACCAAAGGATGATCCAAGGTCAAATTTTCATCCTAAGGATCTGCTCCCTAGGACCACTCCTGGTACCAACTTCCCTAGACTGTAATCTCCTGGAAGAAGAGCCTGAGACATGGATTGAGTACAAGGACTTTGTTTCTTTTAAGGATGTGGGGTACAATTCAGGATTAGGTACATAAGTGATCATCATACAGGTGAAGTTTAGGCCTCCCTTTGTGTCCCACTTCTACTGGTTTGAGATCAGGTACCCTTATTCATGTTATGAGTCCTCCCCCGCCCCTCCCCCTCCTGGCAGTGTCCCACTACTGCCAATCCCTTTTTTACAATATTGTGATAAATGTTCAGGGTCTGCTTATACGTGAGAACATGTGGTACTCAGTTCTTTGCTTCTGTGACAGATCACTGAGTATTATAGACCTTAAGTCCATTCAGGTTGCTGCAAAGTTAATAATTTTGTCCTTTTTATGACTGTAAAAAATGCGGTACATATACATGTTCCATCATGTATATGTACAACATTTTTTTTTATCCAGTCCCCTTTCGATGGGCAGCACAGTTGGTTCCATGTTTTTACTATTGTGAATAATGTTGCAATAAACATGCATGTGCAGTTATCTTTCTTTTTTTTTTTTTTTGAGTTGGTGAAGTCACACTGCGTCACCCACCAGCGTGATGCTGATGTCACAAAGGGCACGAGGACCTGCTTGTTTCCCTGGCATGCTTACATCTTT